>NC_057797.1:189202307-189204613 GCF_018294505.1 Triticum aestivum | reverse complement strand
CCGCTGCCTTGCACGCCGGCCGGAGCCGCCGCCACCTTGCTCGCCGGCGGGCCCCGCCACCGCACCGCTTCGCCGCGGCCGTCGCGCCCTCTGGCAGCTCCGTCGCCTCCTCGCCTCGCCTCCGGCCAGATCCGGTCGCGGGAGAGCCGGATCCGGCGATCCCCTCCACTCCGGCCACCATCCACGCCGTCTCCGGCGAGCAGCGCCGCCGCCTCGGTTCGCGTGCCGGGTCAACCCTAGATCCGGAGGTCGAAATTTCTTCCAAGTCCCAGATATTTTCAGTCCATGTGCACATGTTCGTAGCTCCGTAACTTTGCATCCGTAGCTCCGATTCATGCATATAGCATATTAAAATGTTCATCTCAGAGAGTACATCATTTCATTCCATTGCATCATTTTTATTTGAGATCATCTTGATGCCCGAAATGCTGTTAGAAGAGGGCTACTTGAGTTAATTGTCAGATCTGTTACTCCGTTTAGCACTTTTGTCAGTTTTGCCATGATTAATGTATGCATGCTATGCCCATTAGTTCTACATGTGTTTTGTTAAGGCTTTTGTCATCTCTCCAGAGGTGCAACCCATGTATTTTTAGGATGTGTGTGGTGACTTGTGCAAGCTTGCAAAGTGGTGCACTTGCTAATTCTGTTTTCAGGGACTTAGTGATTTCACTAAGTCCTGCAGCTGTTTATCTCATGATGCCATATGTTCTTGTTGTTTCCTAGTGATCCGTGCCTCTTATGGGGATGATCAGTAAGAGAGTTTTGTTAATATTGTAGTGCTCTATCCTTCCATGTCTTTGTTTGCAATTATGGAGCACCCTAGCTTGAGTCAATCGAGCTCTACTTTTGCTACTTTGTGAATCTGGGCAGATTGTCAACTTGTTTGCAATTTTGCCGGTGATGTTGTAGTTGATCCATGCATGCTATGCTATTGTTCTTGCCATGTCTAGATTGCATTTTGTGCCTTATCTATGGATGTATGCCTGTCTTGCCATGACTTGCACCGTAGTGAGTGCATCAAGCTCGTAAACATGCCTACTTGAGTTATATTTCAGCATGTGTCAGTTTTTCACCAAGTGTGAAAACTGATTATGTTTTTGCTATGTTCACATGCTTGCAATTGTATTTTCTGACACCTTTTGGCTCAAGGTCACTAAGGGACTTTTGTTAAGATCTTTGAGTAGATCCATGCCATGCTTTACTTTGCCTTGTTCAGATCCTGTAGCATGTAGTTTTGTTGCTCCGAAGTGGGCTACCTGATCTGAAATTCCAGACAAGTGTTAATTTCACTAAGTCTGAGATCTGTTTGTCATATGCATTTTTGCCGTGCTTGTTTGAACCTGTTAATGGATTAATTGGCCGTAGCTCAGTGCTAGACTTTTGTTAAGCATATTGTGTGCATCCCTGCCATGTATTTTGTTGTCATATTTGGGTGTTGTAGCATGTTCATTTCGTTGAATTTAGATGCTTACTTGCTGTAAATCGCAAACCGGTGTCATTTTTGAATCGCTTGCCATTTCCAAACCGTAACTCCGATTCCGGTGTTCTTTATATCGTTTTCAAGCGATTTCATCTCATCTTTCCAGTGAAACACTTGGATTTCCAAGTTGAGGTCAGGTTCTTGCATTTCCTGTCATATCTTGCATTTTGCATCCCGCATCGCATCCCGCATAGCATATCATCTTTGCATTGCGTTGTTTGAGTTTGCATGTGGTTGATTGTATCCTTGTTGCTTGTTTGTCTTGTTTGGGTAGATCCGGGATACGAGTTCGCTAACGAGGAGCCCATTGAGTTTGCTTTCGAGGATCCAGTCAACTCTGACAACTGTGCAGGCAAGATGATCATACCCTTGAAATCACTACTATCTTTGCTATGCTAGTATGCTCGCTCTTTTGCTATGCCATTGCTACGATGCCTACCACTTGCTTGCAAGCCTCCCAAATTGCCTTGTCAAACCTCTAACCCACCATTGTCCTAGAAAACCGTTGATTGGCTATGTTACCGCTTTGCTCAGCCCCTCTTATAGCGTTGCTAGTTGCAGGTGAAGATTGGAGGCCGTTCCTTGTTGGAACATTTATTTACTTGTTGGGATATCATTATATTATCTTGTTATCTTAATGCATCTATATACTTGGTAAAGGGTGGAAGGCTCGGCCTCTCGCCTAGTGTTTTGTTCCACTCTTGCCGCCCTAGTTTCCGTCATATCGGTGTTATGTTCCCGGATTTTGCGTTCCTTACGCGGTTGGGTTATAATGGGAACCCCTTGATATTTCGCCTTGATTAAAGCTTTTCCAGCAATGCCCAAC
>NC_057797.1:189060623-189202015 GCF_018294505.1 Triticum aestivum | reverse complement strand
TCCGAACTGAGCTGCCTGCAGGGCCACCTCGGGGAAACTTGAGGGTTGGTTTTACTCGTAGCTAGTCTCATCTGAGTGTGCCCTGAGAACGAGATATGTGCAGCTCCTATCGGGATTTGTCGGCACATTCGGGCGGTGTTGCTGGTCTTGTTTTAACCTGTCGAAGTGTCTTAAATTACCGAGATACCGAGTCTGATCGGAACATCTTGGGAGGAGGTCTATTCCTTCATTGACCGTGAGAGCTTGTCATGGGCTAAGTTGGGACTCCCCTGCAGGGATTTGAACTTTCGAAAGCCGTGCCCGCGGTTATGGGCAGATGGGAATTTGTTAATGTCCGGTTGTAGATAACTTGAACCTTAATTATTTAAAATGAATCAACTGAGTGTGTTACCGTGATGGCCTCTTCTCGACGGAGTCCGGGAAGTGGACACGGTGTTGGAGTAATGTTTGCGCAGGTTGTTCTCTAGTTTCTCGCTCGTGCTTTGCCTCCTCTTCTCGCTCTCTTTCGCGAATAAGTTAGCCACCATACTTGCTAGTCGCTTGCTGCAGCTCCACTCATATTTTACCTTGCCTTACCTATAAGCTTAAATAGTCTTGATCGCGAGGGTGCGAGATTGCTGAGTCCCTGTGGCTCACAGTTTACTATTACACCAGATGCAGGGCCTGATGATTCCGCTCCAGGAGACATGTATGAGCTCAAGTGGGAGTTCGACGAAGACTCTCAATGTTACTATGTTTCCTTTCCCGATGATCAGTAGTGGTGCCCAGTTGGGGCTGAACGAGACCGTTATCGCATGTTGGGTTCTCTTTTATTTTGGCGCCATAGTCGGGCCATGAGTGTTTGGATGATGTAATGTTATTTATGTACTTGATTAACGTGGCGAGTGTAAGCAAACTATGTTATCTCCCCTTTATTATTTATATTACATGGGATGTTGTGAAGATTGCCTAACTTGCGACATATGCCTTCAATGCGATTATGTCTCTAAGTCGTGCCTCGACACGTGGGAGCTATAGTCGCATCGAGGGTGTTACAAGTTGGTAATCAGAGCCTTCCCCGACCTTAGGAGCCCCATTGCTTGATCGTTTTTAGCGGCCGAGTTGTGTCTCGAAAAATGTTTTTAGTCTTTAGGAATTATATATCAGAGAGATTAGGAATTCTTTTTACTTCCCAGTCTCCTCATCGCTCTGGTAAGGCATCCTGACGTAGATTTTTGACTCTTCTCTTCTCAAATTTCACTAAAAAAAATTTAGGATCACGCGGGTATCTTGGAATCGTTCCGATGGTTTTATGATGAAAACATTGTCTTGGTGCCTCCTGTCAGGGGTTTAGTGGAAGTGTCCCGGGGAGTTGAGCTCCAAGGTGTTGTCATCATAATTTTATCGTTGCAGTTCTGGAATACCTGAGTTTAGTACGCCGACATCGAAAATCTCTTTTATGCAGTTCGTTGGTGAGATAACCTCGACGCCACCCAGTACTGGGGCGGGAGTTCGGGAGTATCGCCATAACTTGTATAACGGATGCTTTTCGAAGGTTGAGGTAGATGGTTTCCGAAGTTTTCTTGGTTATGTGTTGAAGGATGGATACAGCTAGATGTAGGATTTGCTAGTTTGGATGAGATATTATGCTTCCCCTGTATCCCCAACACCTGATTGCATAACCTGAAAGGTTTGGGAGTTTCATAGGTGGGAATTCTAGTAGCTCTAGTTCTTCTTTCACGGATATTTGGTTTGAGATTGGGATTTCTTACTGATTATTCATTCTTGATCCGTACCTTGTTGATTTATTTCTCTACCTTAATTCTACGTGGCTTCTCAATTTATGGATATGTCACCATTTCAAGAGGAATGCATTCGTTCATTTTGTTCGGATGTGAAGACTATATGTTGCAATTTTCATTCCGTTGGATTCAGCTTCAATATTGTCTATCAATGTGCTAATGGTGGTCAACCTCTTCAGGATGGCTCCTCCAACGCGCACGACTCTGAATCCTGATCCGCCACCACCTCCACCTCCTCCAGAGGCATGGCAAGCTGTGATGGCCGCAACCAATGCAAACACACAGTTGATCATGCAAATTCTTCAAGAGCGCATCCAAGGGAATCAAGGCAGCAATCAGAGTCACTTTGCTACACTCAACCAGTTCCTTGCTAATGGGCCAAAGACTTTTAGCAATTGTGTTGAGGCAACCGATGCTGATGATTGGCTTGTGGATCTGTGTAAGCATTTCGAGTGCAGTAACGTCAGGTCTGAGGACTTTGTCAAGTTCGCTTCCTTCCAACTCAAAGATCAAGCTGCAGAATGGTTCCAGCAGTACAAGGATTCCAGAGGTGGACGTGTTATCACTTGGGATGATTTCCGTCGAGATTTCCGAGTTCATCATATTCCGCAGAGCGTGGTTGAAAGCAAGCGTGAGGAATTCCGCAATCTGAAGCAAGGCTCTTTGTCTGTCTATGACTACAACAAGTTGTTCCAGAAGCTCGCCCGCTTTGCCAAGCAGGACGTCCCTGATGAGAAGAGCATGATATATCAGTTCAGGGGTGGTCTCAGAGAAGAAATTCAGCTCGCTCTTGTCCTCTTTGAACCCTTGAGATACGATGAGTTCTACAACATGGCACTGAAGCAAGAGGCTGCTCAGTTGAGGTGTGATGCTTCCAAGAAGCGAGTCAGAGATGCTACTTCTTATTCCTCTACTCAAGTGGCCAAGCAGCAGAAGTATTGGCTTCCTCCTCCTCCGTTCCGTCAGCCGTATCAGCAGAAGAGCAAAGGTGGCAGTGGTTCTTCCCACCCACCCAACACTGGCTTTCAGAACAAGAATTTGTCTCAAGCTCCAAGATCGAGTGCTCCGTATCACCGTCCGCTTTCAGAGGTCACATGCAACAAGTGCCAACAGAAGGGTCACTACACCAACAAGTGTTTCAACCAGAGGCGTCTTCCTCCTCCTCCTATCAGATCGGCAAGTACAGCTGTGGTCAAGCATAACCCCAAGCACACCAAGGTCAATTTGCTGAATGCAGCTCAGGCAGAGGACTCACCAGATGTGATTATGGGTAACCTTCCTGTTAATGACATTCCTGCAAAAGTTCTTTTTGACACTGGTGCATCGCATTGCTTCATTTCCAAACCTTTTGCATCAAAGTATGAGTGCGATTATCAGTGTCTGCAAAATTCTTTGCAAATCGTGTCACCGGGCAAGCAAATGACAGCCAATTTCTGCGTCCCGGATATTACTATCACGTTGGGCGACTACAAGTTCCTTTCTTCCCCAATTGTTCTTGGTAACTCAGATATTGATCTTATTCTCGGAATGGATTGGCTTTCTAAGCACAAGGCACATCTTGATTGTGCTGCCAGGCAGATTCAGTTGACTCATTCGTTTGAGGATGTAATTGTCTTTGCCGCTCAGGGTAATACCATTCGTCTATTTTCTCTCAATGAGAAGGGTGAATTGGATGCTATCTCTCAGATTCCAGTCGTTTGCGAATATCAAGACGTCTTTCCAGAAGAGCTTCCAGGAATGCCTCCGCACCGGCCAGTTGAATTTGCTATTGATCTTGAGCCTGGCACGGAACCTGTGTGCAAATGTCCTTACAAGCTCGGACCAGAAGAGTTGAAGGAGCTGAAGAAGCAACTCGATATTCAAGAGAAAATGGGTCTTATCCGGCCTAGTTCTTCTCCGTGGGGTTGTGGGGTTCTTTTTGTGAAGAAGAAGGATGGAACGGACCGACTTTGTGTTGATTACCGTCCAGTGAACAAGAAGACCATCAAGAACAAATACCCACTTCCCAACATCAATGAGCTGTTCGAACAACTCAAAGGTGCTCGAGTTTTCTCCAAGCTTGATCTCTGTATGGGTTATCATCAGATTCGAATCCGTGAGCAAGATATTCCCAAGACGGCTTTCAGGACAAGCTTTGGTTCATATGAATACACTGTCATGTCTTTTGGCCTCGTCAACGCTCCTCCGACGTTCTCTCGCATGATGAACTTCATCTTCAACGCCTACACCAATGACTTCGTTTTGGTCTATCTCGACGACATTCTGGTTTTCTCGAAGAACAAGGAAGATCATGCCAAGCATTTGCGTTTGGTTCTTGATAAGCTCAGGGAACATCAGTTCTACGCCAAGTTCTCCAAGTGTGAATTTTGGCTTGATGAGGTTCTTTATCTTGGTCATATCATCTCTGCCAAGGGCATTGCCGTGAATCCTGAGAAGGTGTATGCAATTGTGAATTGGGAACCTCCTCAGAACGTGAAGCAACTCCGTAGATTCCTTGGTCTCGCAAGCTATTGCCGAAGATTCGTTGAGAACTTTTCTAAGATCGCGAAGCGTCTCCCAAATGTTCTCCAGAAGCACGTCAAGTACGTTTGGTCTCCGGAGTGTGACATTGCTTTCAACACTTTGAAAGAGAAATTGATCACTGCTCCAGTTCTAACTCTGCCTGATGAATCCAAGCTGTACGAGGTCTTTTGTGATGCCTCTCTCCAAGGTCTTGGCGCAGTATTGATGCAAGAGAAGAAAGTTGTTGCTTATACCTCTCGCCAATTGAAGCCTAATGAGAAGAACTACCGCACTCATGATCTCGAGTTGGCGGCAGTTGTGCATGCTCTTTTGACTTGGAGACATCTTCTATTGGGAAGAAAAGTGGACATTTTCACTGATCACAAGAGTCTCAAGTACATCTTCACTCAGCCTAATCTCAACCTCAGACAAACTCGATGGGTCGAAATGATTCAAGAGTATAATCCGAGTATTGAGTATACTCCAGGCAAGGCCAATGTGATTGCTGACACTTTGAGTAGGAAAGCCTACTGCAACAGTCTGATTCTTAAGCCTTATCAACCCGACCTTTGTGAAGCTTTCCGCAAACTTAATCTGCAAGTTGTTCCTCAAGGTTTCCTCGCCAACCTTCAAGTCTCTCCTACCTTGGAAGACCAGATTCGCCAAGCTTAGCTTCTTGATGCTATGGTGAAAAAGGTGAAGATTGGGATTGCCAAGAGTCAGTCCAAGTACAAGTGCTGCCACCTTGATGACAAGGACACTCTCTTCTTCGAGGATCGTATTGTTGTACCCAAAGGTGACCTTCGTAAAGTGATCTTGAACGAGGCTCACAATTCTCTCCTCTCCATCCACCCTGGGAGCACGAAGATGTATCAGGACCTCAAGCAGGCTTATTGGTGGACTCGAATGAAGCGCGAGATTTCTCAATTCGTGAATGAATGTGATGTCTACAGAAGAGTGAAGGCAGAACACCAAAGGCCAGCAGGTCTCCTCCAACCTCTTGCCATTCCAGAATGGAAGTTTGACCACATTGAAATGGACTTCGTGACAGGGTTTCCAAAGTCCAAGCGTGGCAATGATGCTATATTCGTTGTCATCGACAAACTCACCAAAGTGGCTCACTTTCTGCCTATTAAAGAGTCAATCACTGCCGCTCAATTAGCGGAACTCTATACCTCTCGGATTGTCTCTCTGCACGGTGTTCCTCAAGTGATCTCTTCAGACCGTGGCAGCATCTTTACCTCGAAGTTTTGGGATTCTTTTCAGAAGGCCATGGGCACCAACATCCGCTTCAGCACAGCTTTCCATCCTCAAACTAGCGGTCAAGTCGAGCGTGCCAACCAGATTCTTGAAGATATGCTCAGGGCTTGTGTGATCTCCTTCGGCATGAAGTGGGAGGATTGTCTTCCTTATGCTGAATTCTCCTACAACAACAGTTTTCAAGCAAGTTCGGGCAAGGCCCCATTTGAAATTATGTATGGCAGGAAGTGCCGTACCCCTCTCAACTGGTCTGAAACTGGTGAACGTCAGCTTTTGGGTAATGACTTAATCACAGAGGCAGAAGAAATGTGCAAAGTCATTCAAGATAATCTCAAAGCAGTCCAATCCCGTCAGAAGAGCTACTATGATAGCAAGCACCGCGATTTGGCTTTCGAGATCGGAGATCATGTTTACCTCCATGTCTCTCCTATGAAAGGTACTCGTCGCTTCGGTATCAAAGGGAAGCTTGCCCCTAGATACGTGGGACCTTTCAAGATTGTTAGCAAGAGAGGCGACCTCGCCTATCAACTCGAGCTTCCTTCAAACTTTGCAAATGTTCATGATGTGTTCCATGTCTCTCAACTTCGAAAGTGCTTCAAGACTCCTGACCGCACTGTCAACTTCGAGGACATTGAGCTCCAAGAAGATCTCTCTTATCGTGAGCACCCAGTTGCTATTCTTGAAGAGACTGAACGCAAGACTCGCAACAAGTCAATCAAATTTCTCAAAGTCAAGTGGTCACATCATTCCGACCGTGAAGCTACCTGGGAACGCGAAGATCACCTCCGTTCTGAGTACCCGGCGTTCTTTCAGTCCTAGAGAGCCGGATCCGGCGATCCCCTCCCCTCCAACGCCGCCGCACCATCGCCGCCCCCGCTGCCGCAGTTCGCCCCCGCACGCCACCGCACGCCGCTGCCACCGCCCTCGGCTTCCGCGCCGCCCCGCCGCCTCCTCGCCGTCCTCGTCGCCGGCCCCAGCTCCATCCACCGGCGCCCTCTCCGGCGAGCTCGATCCGGCTGCCTCGGGTTGCGTGCCGTGAAACCCTAGATCCAGATCCGGAGGTTGAATTTCTTCCAAGTCCCAGATATTTTCAGTCCATGTGCACATGTTCGTAGCTCCGTAACTTTGCATCCGTAGCTCCGATTCATGCATATAGCATATCAAAATGTTCATCTCAAAGAGTACATCATTTCTTTCCATTGCATCATTTTCATTTGAGATCATCTTGATGCCCGAAATTCTGTTAGAAGAGGGCTACTTGAGTTAATTGTCAGATCTGTTACTCTGTTTAGCACTATTGTCATTTTTGACATGATTAATGTGTGCATGCTATGCCCATGAGTTCTACATGTATTTTATTAAGGGTTTTGTCATCTCTCCAGAGGTGCAACCCATGTATTTTTAGGATGTGTGTGGTGACTTGTGCAAGCTTGCAAAGTGGTGCACTTGCTAATTCTGTTTTCAGGGACTTAGTGATTTCACTAAGTCCTGTAGCTGTTTATCTCATGATGTCATATGTTCTTATTGTTTCCTAGTGATCCGTGCCTCTTTTGGGGATGATCAGTAAGAGAGTTTTGTTAATATTGTAGTTTCTATCCATCCATGTCTTTGTTTGCAATTATGGAGCACCCTAGCTTGAGTCAATCGAGCTCTACTTTTGCTACTTTGTGAATCTGGGCAGATTGTCAACTTGTTTGCAATTTTGCCGGTGATGTTGTAGTTGATCCATGCATGCTATGCTATTGTTCTTGCCATGTCTAGATTGCATTTTGTGCCTTCTCTATGGATGTATGCTTGTCTTGCCATGACTTGCACCGTAGTGAGTGCATCAAGCTCGTAAACATGCCTACTTGAGTTATATTTCAGCATGTGTCAGTTTTTCACTAAGTCTGAAAACTGATTATGTTTTTGCTATGTTCACATGCTTGCAATTGTATTTTCTGACCCCTTTAGGCTCAAGGTCACTAAGGGACTTTTGTTAAGATCTTTGAGTAGCTCCATGCCATGCTTTACTTTGCCATGTTCAGATCCTGTAGCATGTACTTTTGTTGCTCCGAAGTGGGCTACCTGATCTGAAATTCCAGACAAGTGTTAATTTCACCAAGTCTGAGATCTGTTTGTCATATGCATTTTTGCCGTGCTTGTTTGAACCTATTAATGGATGAATTGGCCGTAGCTCAGTGCTAGACTTTTGTTAAGCATCTTGTGTGCATCCCTGCCATGTATTTTGTTGTCATGTTTGGGTGCTGTAGCATGTTCATTTCGTTGCATTTAGATGCCTACTTGCTGTAAATCGCAAACCGGTGTCATTTTTGAATCGCTTGCCATTTCCAAACCGTAACTCCGATTCCGGTGTTCTTTATATCGTTTTCAAGCGATTTCATCTCATCTTTCCAGTGGCACACTTGGATTTCCAAGTTGAAGCCAGGTTTTTGCATTTTCTGTCATATCTTGCATTTTGCATCCCGCATAGCATATCATCTTTGCATTGCATTGTTTGAGTTTGCACGTGGTTGATTGTATCCTTGTTGCTTGTTTGTCTTGTTTGGGTAGAGCCGGGAGACGAGTTTGCTAACGAGGAGCCCGTTGAGTTTGCTTTCGAGGATCCAGTCAACTCTGACAACTGTGCAGGCAAGATGATCATACCCTCGAAATCACTACTATCTTTGCTATGCTAGTATGCTCGCTCTTTTGCTATGCCATTGATACGATGCCTACCACTTGCTTGCAAGCCTCCCAAATTGCCTTGTCAAACCTCTAACCCACCATTGTCCTAGCAAACCGTTGATTGGCTATGTTACCGCTTTGCTCAGCCCCTCTTATAGCGTTGCTAGTTGCAGGTGAAGATTGGAGGCCGTTCCTTGTTGGAACATTTATTTACTTGTTGGGATATCATTATATTATCTTGTTATCTTAATGCATCTATATACTTGGTAAAGGGTGGAAGGCTCGGCCTCTCGCCTAGTGTTTTGTTCCACTCTTGCCGCCCTAGTTTCCGTCATATCGGTGTTATGTTCCCGGATTTTGCGTTCCTTACGCGGTTGGGTTATAATGGGAACCCCTTGATATTTTGCCTTGATTAAAGCTTTTCCAGCAATGCCCAACCTTGGTCTTACCATTTGCCACCTAGCCTCTTTTTCCCTCGGGTTTTCCGGAGCCCAAGGGTCATCTTATTTTTAACCCCACCCCCCCCTCCGGGCCAGTGCTCCCTCTGAGTGTTGGTCCGAACTGAGCTGCCTGCGGGGCCACCTCGGGGAAACTTGATGGTTGGTTTTACTCGTAGCTAGTCTCATCTGAGTGTGCCCTGAGAACGAGATATGTGCAGCTCCTATCGGGATTTGTCGGCACATTCGGGCTGTGTTGCTGGTCTTGTTTTAACCTGTCGAAGTGTCTTGAATTACCGAGATACCGAGTCTGATCGGAACGTCTTGGGAGGAGGTCTATTCCTTTGTTGACCGTGAGAGCTTGTCATGGGCTAAGTTGGGACTCCCCTGCAGGGATTTGAACTTTCGAAAGCCGTGCCCACGGTTATGGGCAGATGGGAATTTGTTAATGTCTGGTTGTAGATAACTTGAACCTTAATTATTTAAAATGAATCAACTGAGTGTGTTACCGTGATGGCCTCTTCTCGGCGGAGTCCGGGAAGTGGACACGGTGTTGGAGTAATGTTTGCGCAGGTTGTTCTCTAGTTTCTCGCTCGTGCTTTGCCTCCTCTTCTCGCTCTCTTTTGCGAATAAGTTAGCCACCATACTTGCTAGTCGCTTGCTGCAGCTCCACTCATATTTTACCTTGCCTTACCTATAAGCTTAAATAGTCTTGATCGCGAGGGTGCGAGATTGCTGAGTCCCTGTGGCTCACAGTTTACTATTACACCAGATGCAGGGCCTGATGATTCCGCTCCAGGAGACGCGTATGAGCTCAAGTGGGAGTTCGACAAAGACTCTCAACGTTACTATGTTTCCTTTCCCGATGATCAGTAGTGGTGCCCAGTTGGGGGTGAATGGGACCATTGTCGCATGTTGGGTTCTCTTTTATTTTGGCGCCGTAGTCGGGCCATGAGTGTTTGGATGATGTAATGTTATTTATGTACTTGATTGACGTGGCCAGTGTAAGCCAACTATGTTATCTCCCCTTTATTATTTATATTACATGGGATGTTGTGAAGATTGCCTAACTTGCGACATATGCCTTCAATGTGATTATGTCTCTAAGTCGTGCCTCGACACGTGGGAGCTATAGTCGCATCGAGGGTGTTACACGGGTCATCCCCACTCCTGAATCCAACGAGAGTGTTGTTTTCGTCTCTCACTTCCTCCGAGGGCTAGGCCTTGCTCTGGACCCCTTTGTTAGGGGGCTCATGTTCTATTATGGGCTGGATTTCCATGATCTAGCCCTGGATTCCCTCCTTCACATTTAGTCGTTCATCATCGTATGTGAGGCCTTCCTCCGCATTACCCCTCACTTCGGCCTGTGGCTCAAGACCTTCATTGTGAAGCCGAAGACAATCGAAGGGCCGCATGCAGAGTGCGGAGGTGCCGTAATAAGCAAAAGCGCTGATGCTCCACGGCTAGAGGGTTCCTTCCCAGAGGTGTCCAGTTTGTGGCAGCGGGAGTGGTTTTATATCACAGCCCCCCGGAGTGCCAAGTGGGTAACCGCCCCTGCCTTTCGCTCGGTCCCCCCACCACAACTGACATCATGGATCAGCGAGGGGCTAAACTAGGGTCCAGTAAAGGATGTGCCAATATTACAGAGTCGCATCCAAGATCTCATTGAGAGAGACGTCAACCTGGCCATGGTGATGCAGGTCATGCTAGTTCACCAAGTCCCGCCTTGCAAACGTAGACCTCTCCGTTTATGGGAGTTCAACTCGGAGGGATCGCGAATCATTCAGCACTTCCTCGGCATGACGCTCGAGGAGATGTACAAGTTGTTCTTCGGACCACAAATAAAGTGTCCGGACACCATCGAGGATGCGGGTCTGAGTTGTAATCGCCCGGACACCCAAGTAAGTAATCCCATGGCCGAACACATTGTTTCTCTTATTTATCATAACATCATTCTGAAAAGTCGCTCTTTGGCCAGGACTGGATAACAAAGGCAAAGATGATCAGGTGTTCGTCCCCCCTTCCCTAGGGCTTGGCCAATCCAGTACTAGACAGAATGCTGGAGCCGGCGCCTTACCGGGTGCCCTCGAAGGAAGATAAAGGGGGGAATAGAGAGGCCAAAAGCGAGCCTCACTCGCTACTCGCCCCAACCGGGGGAATGAGTGCCTCCATGAAGGAGGATAACCAGGGAGAAGAATCTGACATTCCCTCTCCCCGAGGAAGGAAGAGGACCATCTTTAAAGATCCGGAAACAAAGATTTCCAAACGGGGGAAGAAATCTTCGCCAGAGGGTCCTACCTTGGGAGGTACTCTTGCCGCCCAGTGTCCGCAAGGGAATCAGCTCCCTATCGAGTTGTAAGTAATCAAAAAGTACTTAGTAGTGAAAATATCCTACCTTACTTCTGAAGCACTAACCGAAGCTTATATCTTGTAGTTCGGATCATAGCCCTTCTCGACAGAGTTCGTCTTCGGGGGATCTTCTTCCGGAGATGATGGAGAGCGAAACACCTCCCCCTGCCACCCCGCCTCATGAGGCGAGTGACCCTGAAGTGTCGTCGCAGAGGGTTTCTCCTAATCCGTCAAGGCCAGAGGGTAATCCCTTGGCCACCCGGAGTCCTCAGTATTCGGCTCCTAAAGAGAGCAACAGAAAGAGTCCGGAACCATACAGTATGCGGTCGAACGCACTAAAGGATCTTCTGGAGCAAGCGGCCATCTCAGAAGCGCATCGTACGCTAATGGGTACGGTAATTGAAAGAATTTTGTCCGCTGAAAGCAGATTGCATGAAGCTTTTATGAGTCTGCTGCGAGGCTTTGAGGTACGTGAAATAGTGTATGTTTTTGATAGTACCGCACACGTTAGGTGTGCCCTATGCAGATAGTATCCCCTGAGACTCTGGTTGCCGTTGAAAACGGCGGCGAACAGAGGATCATAGTCCTAGGTAATAACCGGACCGCCTTTATGTGCAGGTGGCTGAAGCTCTGGTGGCCATCTGGACTGATGGGTTTGCCGAGCTAAAGCGGCAACTTGATGCGGCAGATGCCGACATCGTGCTTGTCAACAAGCGGCTTCACGAGGCACAGGGTAAGTGATTTCTCCGGTGATCAACACATAGTAAGAGGAGCATGATGCCAATATCTTTAATATGTTGTGACTGCAGATGGACCTGCCACCATGGAGTCCCTTAGGGCGGAGCTTGCCCGAGCCAAGGAACAAGCAAGGAATAGCGATGTGGCCGCCCTAAAGGCGGTCGAGGAGCTAAGGGCCGAACAGGCCGCGCATCGCCAGAGCAAGGAAAGAATGGCCAAGATGGTCGTTGAGTTGAAGGATGCCGCTAACCATTACCGGCTTCTTGAAATGGAAAGCCTAGCGAAGGCGATGGACCTGGAGAAGGCCATGGTAGCAGCCAAGGAAGCCCGCTCCAAAATCAGAGCGACGAAGGAGGAGCTACGTCAAGCTGCGGATATCATGGCTAGGAAGACCTTCTTGTTGCGGACTAAGTTCAGAGATCCGAAGTATGCTCCTCTTGATCAACTATGGAGTTCTGTGGACGCCTACATGGATTTGGCAGCAAGTGCTGCTGATGCAGTCGAATACTTCAAGGATCAAAAAGATCGTGAAGTGGAAAAGCTGTTCTGGTCACAATTCCATGCTCCAGTGCATCCGCTACTGCTGAATGAGCGAATGGCTGAGTGGGCCGAGCTCCACAGGTTGTCCAGACTTGCCATGAGGTCTGTTGTGGATCATTTGTGGCCGGGAGGGCCAAAGCCAGATAGCTACTTTAGTTTAGTGCAACAATTCCTTGGTGCTGTGCCGCACATCGACGCTATGAAGAGGTCGGCATATATAGAGGGTGCGCAGATGGTCTTTGCCCGTGTCAAGACATACTGGGCAGAGATGGAGGCTACCACTGTTGCAACACAGGGTTCGGCCGTGGGCCGAGTGGCTGCCGAGCACTACTTTGAAGAAGTCCTTGAAGGCGCTCGTTCGATAGAGGCTCAGTGCTCGAAGAATATTATGTTCTAGTGACATGTATTCCCATTGTAAAAACAATGTTTTATTGAATTGTAAAGGTTGTGTTTATACTTTTGCCTGAAAGTATTATGATGCCTCATGTGCGGCCGTTTATGTATATATGTATATAACCTGAAAGTTTGTAGTCGTCGGCTTCCGCCCCCACGCATATAATGTGGGGGTGTTCACAAAAAACGCGTATTCACACTTGATCCAACGTCTTGGTCCATGAAGGAGGTGGTAGCATAGCGAATGAGGCAATCGGACTATATTGCTTTAACACTTTCACTTAGCCATAGGAGTTTGACGGTGGGGCTACTATATAGCCCCTGGTACTTCTGCGCTCGTCCGAATACGGGACGCGTACGTACATGACCGGGAAACGGCCCTTCGTTAATGCGGAGGAATCCCGAAGATTCCGCTGAGTCATCGAGTGGTTGACCAGTCTCGTGCTACATCATGACAGTCAGTTTTCGGCTTTCTCTACTGAGGTGCTCATCCGGATGAACCAGGGCACAGTCGCAGTAGTTCCCCCAGTGTTACCTTAGCCGATATAGCGGAATGAAGGTACCAAAACATGGGAGCTGGGCAAACCCAACATTTGACCAAAGACATGATTCGGAGCTGATGCATATAGGGCCAAACTCGCGACACCGAACACTCCCTAAGGTATTCGGTCTTTATAACATATGCCGGGCTGAACAATGCCCTCAATAAAACCCCGAGTGTCCAGGTACGTGCAGTATCCTGACATGGCCACATGCCAATGACGTCGGCATCCTTCTCGGTTGGATTGAGTATCTGGAGGATGTGAACAACAAGAGAGACAGTAAAAAAGGTTTACGCAGGGTCTTAATCTGAAAAGAAACCTTTGAGCGGGCCCCTACTGCACGTCTCCGCTTGTGTCTCCGTTGTGCCGTATCCTGGACGGGTGTAGCACGATTGTAATCTGTAAAAGAGAAGAACTTAGGTGAAAGTTGTCGTGCCAGAAAATTGGTTATGAAAATTCAAGATAAGTTAAGTTTGAGCCGGGCTAGCCCCGATTACACACGGGAAGCCCCTGGTACCGTCGGGTTTGACCATCAAACCAATCTCATGTGTATGTGGTGATGCGCCGGACTCGTCTAACCGTGTCTGTGGTCTTGACGACCTGTCATTTTTTCTAGTTGGTGAGGCCGTCTAGTGTTCGGCTGTTAAAGCCGCCGCACATTCTTCCGCACGTAGAGAACACTCGGTGTTTCCACTAACTGTGATGGTGCCACGTGGACCGGGCATCTTGAGCTTGAGAGAAGCGTAATGTGGTATTTCATTAAAACAAGCGAAAGCTGCTCTCCCGAGTAGTGTTTTATAGCCACTTCGGAATGGAGCGATGTAGAAAGTTAGACTTTTGCTTCGGAAGTTGTCGGGAGAGCCGAATACAACCTCTAGTAATAGAGAGCCCATACAGTGGGCCTCTAGGCCTGGTATTACTCCCTTGAAGGTAGTATTACTGTGGCTTATTTGTGTCGAGTCTATCCCGATTTTGCGGACTATGTCCTAATATATCATATTTAGACTACTGCCGCCATCCATAAGGACTCGTGTTAGATGGTGTCCACGTATTATTGGGTCTAACACCAAGGCAGCCAACCCTTCATGTCGGATGCTTGTCGCATGGTCTCCGCGATCAAAAGTGATCGGCTAGGCCAACCAGGGGTTGGACCTAGGGGTGACGGGCTCTATGGCCCGTGTGTCTCGGAGTGCATGTTTGCTTCTCCTCTTCATCACATGGATCATGTTTACTGTTTTAACCTCTGGTGGGAATTTTTTTCTGTCCTCCAGTGCTTTGCTGGCGAGGTTCATCCTCGTCTTCGCTTGATGAAAGGATCGATATGGTTGACTAGAGGGGGAGTGAATAGGCAACTAACAATTTTTAGCTCTTCTTTAACAATTTAAACTTTGCATCAAAGTAGGTTGTCTAGATATGCAACTAGGTGAGCAACCTATATGATGCAACAAGGATAGGAACACAAGCAAGCAAGAGATATGAAACAAATAAGCTTGCACAAGTAAAGGCATGAGATAACCAAGAGTGGAGATGGTGGAGACGAGGATGTGTTGCCGAAGTTCCTTCCCTTTGAGAGGAAGTACGTCTCCGTTGGAGCGGTGTGGAGGCACAATGCTCCCCAAGAAGCCACTAGGGCCACCGTATTCTCCTCACGTCCTCACACAATGCGAGATGCCGTGATTCCACTGTTGGTGCCCTTGGAGGCGGTGACCGAACCTTTACAAACAAGGTTGGGGCAATCTCCACAACTCAATTGGAGGCTCCCGACGACACGACGAAGCTTCACCACAATGGACTATGGCTTCGCGGTGACCTCAACCGTCTAGGATGCTCAAACACCCAAGAGTAACAAGATCTGCAAGGGATTAGTGGGGGGAATCAAATTTCTCTTAGTGGAAGTGTGGATCGAGGCCTTCTCAACCACTCCCGAACAAATCAACAAGTTTGATTGGCTAGGGAGTGAGATCGGGCGAAAATGGAGCTTAGAGCAATAATGGAGCTTAGGGTTGGAAGAGATAGGTCAACGGGGAAGAAGGGGACCCCTTAAATAGTGTAGGACAAAGATCCAACCGTTACCCACCAACCAGCCCACGGCCAGCGGTACTACCGCGCCAGGCCAGTGGTACTACCGCAGGGCCGCGCGGTACTACCGCTTGCTACCAAGCGGTACTACCGCACGGCTATGCGGTACTACCATACTGGCCCGCGGTACTGCTGCAACCCCAGCGACAGTAAGGTCAAATCTGACGCGCAGGAGCTGAGGGCGGTACTTCCGCAAGCACGGTACTACCGCGCCTCCATGCGATACTACTGCAAGGCAGAAATCCCCTAGCCAGGGGGGAGGAAACATCCATGCCTACTTCCGTAAAGAAACAGAAGTAGCAAAAACCCGACAGTAGTACTGCCGAGGGGCGGTACTACTGCCTGACAGCATAGCGCGGTACTACCGCGGAGCGAAAGCGGTACTACCGCGGTAGATGCGGATGTAAAAAATTACATCCGCCCCTACTACCGCGAAGGAGCGGTACTAGCCTGGTGGGCAGCGGTAGTGCAGCTCCAGGGGAGCGGTACTACCGTGGGCACCTGCGGTACTACCTCGCCACCGCACGATACTACCGCTGATGCCTACGGTACTACCGCTTTCCTGGGAGCAGTACTACCGCGACCCAACTCAGCAGCCAGAACCAGGGAGGCAAGAAAACAGAGGAAGCTCCAAGGGAAAAAGGAGGGGACAAGACGGAGACGTGTACGTGATGATTCCACCGAAACCTTTCCAACGCGGACCCCCTCTTAATAGTACGGCTTTCCTACGACTCAAATCCACCAAAAAGAAACATAGAAAAGACGCCGTCTTCAGCAGTCTTCGAGGGGCACCCAACCGTCTTGTGCCTAGCGATGAAATGTCTGGGATACTCAAGGCACACGATTAGTCCGCAAACATGTTGTCATCAATCACCAAAACACCTTAGGGATAAATATGCCCTTACAATCTCCCCCTTTTTGGTGGATTGATGACAATACGGGATTTGCACAAGGGAAATAATATTAAGTAACCGCAAACCCCTCCTCTCTAGAATATAGACGGGATCCCCCTAGATGTGTGCCACCTAGATGAGTGCTTTGGACTGCACGGCACACATACTAGGATCAAAGCTCCCCCTATATTATAGAGACAAGGCATATCTATCACTAGACAAGATAGCACAAACATAAGTTACTAAGATAGATAGAGTGCATATGTCTTACACCATATGGAGGATAGGATTCGAAGGCACAAACCAAACAAAAGCAAACGAGGCAAACGAGGTCCAAACGACAAAGCAAACAAACACACCAAGCACGACATGACGCAAATCCCTACACTCTCTCCCCCTTTGGTATCGAGACACCAAAATGGCAGAGAGGACACCTACACACACGGGGTGGCTCAGGCAGAGAAGTCGTCCCACTACTCCTCATGCTCCTCGTCAGACTCAGCGGTGGGGACGGTCTTCTCGATGTCTTCCTCTGAACTGGTCCACTTGTATCCCTGCTTCGACATCCAGGCAGCCTCAGGTGTGATGATGTCCTCAGACCCGCCAGACACATCCTCTCCAAAGAGCCTCATAACCTTCTTGTCACGGTGGCGACTCTCCTTGTCTGCCACGTGAGCCCTGTACTGTCCCTTTGCCTGCATGCAGAAGAGAGTCTTCATCTTGTCCTTTAACTTCTTGGCCCACGACGGCTCAGAGGAAGGTGTGGTGGACCTAGCAGCACGGTCCTCAGCAATATTCTCAGCAGCAGCCTCCTCCTCACCAGCAGCCCTCCTAGCAGAAGAGGCCTCAGCACGGGTAGTGGTGTTGGCCCAGTTGGGCTTGACACGGAGGCTGATGGACTCATGACGAATCCAGTCTGGAGCAAGGAACTCAACACCAGGGTACGTCTTCTCCCAAGTGGTGGAGAGCAGCAGAAACAGGTACGGTCCATAGATAGGTACCTTGCGAGTGAACACCGCAAACCGAAGCTCACACCACATGATGTGTGAGACATCAAGTGGCTGAGTCTGAGATGAACGTGCCTCTGCACACAGGAGCAACATGTCCACTAGATAGGCATGGACCTTGTCCTTGTCGCCAATGCGTGGGAACAGAGTGTTGCGGAAGATGCGATGCATGATATCCAGAAAGGAGTTCAACACCCAAGTTGACTTGCCATTGGGGAGCACCTTCTCAACAAGGAAAGGCTGAAGCAGGTTCTTGTTGGCAGACTCAGAGTTGGCGTGGGGGCGAACACCAACGGGGGTGTGAAGCCCGTCATCAGGAATGTGAAGCAGATCCATGAACTCCTTCCATCTAGCAGACAACTGACGGTCGTTGGTCATCCAGGTCATCCTCCGCTCATCCCCGGGATGAAAGTACACTGAGGCAAAGAACTGACAGATAAGCTCAGGGTCATAGTCAAGGTGAAAGGAGATCACCGGCTCAATAGCAAACTACTCCACCAAGTCCAGAGCCTCTCCAAAATAGTCATGAAACTTGTCCTTCTGCATGTGATGCATGTCTATCCACTTGACATCCACGAAGGTATTCTGCTTGCTCTTGATCACATCCAGATAGATGAGATCCTGTTGCTTGGTCCAGAACAACTGGTGCCTCTGAGGATAGCCCGAGGATTCACATAGGGATTGATCCTCCGGCGTTCGACATACTCAGAGACTGAAATCTCGTCCATGCCCTTAGCAGGTTCCTTTTGCTTGCTGGCAGTGGTCTTGACATTGTGCTTGGGGGCATTGGAGCCCTCTGGGGCTTCATCTTGGGGGTTGCGTAGATGCTTGGAGCCAGTGTCACGACTGGGATTGGAATGGCAAGAGCCACCACCTAAGACACAAAACGCAAAAACACCCACGACAAACAAGAGGGATCAATGCAAAGACCACAACAAAGCAAAAGAAACATGCAGAAAGCACACAAGATAATTGCCTAGAGAGAGATTTGACCCCTACGGTAGTACTGCGGAACTAAGATAGTAGTACCACTCTTAGACGCGGTAGTACCGTGTAAGGTCACGGTAGTACCGGGTCTAGGAGCGATAGTACGAGCTTAGTGCCTCAGCTAGCACGGTAGTACCACGTCTGATGAGCGGTAGTACTGCATGAGCTAGCGCGGTAGTACCGCACCTGACGGGCGGTAGTACCGCACGAGCGGTAGTACCGCACATGAGACACGGTAGTACTGCACCGCGTCAGATCCGAACAAGTTCAAATCTGAGAAAAGCCCACGAAACCGTGGCGGTACCACGGTTGGACAAATCTACCATGAGACAACATATCAAGTATGATTCCTACGCAACACGACTCTCCTACATCCTACTCTTGCATAGATTTGGCCTAAAATCTCAAGAACAACACGCATCTCCCCAAAAACCTAGAAGCGAGAGAACAACCAAGAAAAAGAGGGAGTTGGGGGAAAACCTTGGTCCATGGCAAGAGGAAGTGGTGGGGAATGATCCCACTGGTCGGAATCCGAGGAGAGTGGCCGGAGAAGGAGATCCGGCAAGGGCCTCTGGCGCCGTTCTTGAGCAAGAGAGAGAGAGACGTGGGGAGAGAGACAAGTGAATGGGTATGGGGAGTTGGAACTCCCCTGCCCGAGTCATAACCCCACGCTCCCTCGATGGCGCGGTAGTATCGTGCCCCATCGCGGTAGTACCGCTCGGCGTGGTACTTCTGAAGTACCGCACCTGAGCGGTAGTACCGCGCTATGGCGCAGTAGTACCGTGCCTCTCAAAGCGGTAGTACCGTGGCAAGCCGTGGTAGTACCGTAGGCTCAAGAAGATGCACGTTTCAAGCACACGAAAAACGGGGTCTTTGCACAAACACTCTGAGGCAACACGACACCACAAGAGCACGCAACACACAAAGGCAGAAAGGCACACGACAAAACGAAACAACCACGAGACACCACCTCTCCAAAGAGAGGGCAGTGGCCGTAGCCACCTATGTTTGAGTCAATTGGTATGGCACCGCGAAGAATTATCCTTGGGTCCATGAACAAAACTTGTCTTTGAAGCACAAGTACCATCAAACATGGCTAATGTGAAAGACTTGATCAATTTATGCATAATGGGGGGAGGGAGATTTCATTGAGAGAACAACACTCCCCCTATGTCCATGCCTACATCTAAACAAGACATCACGTTGAGTATGGTGGGGTGTGCAAGGGTTCAAGCAACATTGCTTGAATCAATGATATTTAGCTCATGCCTTAACTCGCGAAATCTTGCTTCATCCAAGGGCTTCGTGAAAATATCTGCAAGGTTATCATGAGTGTTGACATAGTTGAGCTTGATCTCTCCTCGCCTAATGTGATCCCGGATGAAGTGATACCGGATCTCGATATGCTTCGTCTTGAAGTGTTGCACCGGGTTGAGAGAGATCTTGATGGCACTTTCATTGTCACACCAAAGAGGCACTTTGTCACAAATGACACCGTAATCCTTTAAAGTTTGCCTCATCCATAAGAGTTGTGCACAACAACTACCGGCCGCCACATACTCCGCTTCGGTGGACGAGAGAGACACACAACTTTGCTTTTAGGAAGACCAACTTACCAAAGAGCAACCAAGGAATTGGCACCCTCCGGAAGTGGACTTCCTATCCACTTTATCTCCCGCCCAATCGGAATCCGAGTACCCTACAAGCTTGAAGTTTTCTCCTCTTGGGTACCATAAGCCAAAGTTTGGGGTATGAGCCAAATATCGAAAGATTCGTTTGACCGCCACATAGTGACTTTCCTTAGGTGCGGCTTGAAAGCATGAACAAATTCCCACACTCAACATGATATCCGGTCTAGATGCACAAAGGTAAAGCAAGGAGCCTATCATGGAGCGATATACCTTTTGATCCACCGCTTTACCATTGGGATCTAAGTCAAGTTGGCACTTGGTGGGCATTGGAGTGGAAGCTGGCTTGACATCACTTAGCTTGAATCTTTTGAGCATGTCTTGAGTATATTTGGCTTGATTGATGAAGGTTCCTTCTCTTCTTTGCTTCACTTCGAACCCTAGAAAGAACTTCAACTCTCCCATGGAAGACATCTCGAACTTTGAGATCATGAGAGCGGCAAATTCCTCATTGAAAGCTTTGTTAGGGGAACCAAAGATGATATCATCAACATATAATTGGCACACAAACAACTCCCCTTTGACCTTCTTAGTAAAAAGAGTGGGGTCGATTAGCCCAACTTCAAAACCACGGTCTTGTAACAACTCGGTAAGGTGGTCGTACCACGCACGTGGGGCTTGTTTAAGGCCATAGAGTGCCTTATCGAGTTGATACACATGATCGGGAAAGTAGGGATCCTCGAACCCAAGGGGTTGCTTGACATAAACCAATTCATTAATGGGACCATTAAGAAAAGCACTCTTCACATCCATTTGTTGTAACTTAAAGTTATGATGAGAAGCATAAGCAATCAACATGCGAATAGATTCAAGACGAGCAACGAGAGCAAAGGTTTCACCGTAGTCGATACCCTCGACTTGGGAATAGCCTTGTGCTACTAAACGAGCCTTGTTGCGAATGATAATCCCATGGGCATCTTGCTTGTTCTTAAATATCCACTTGGTTCCAATGACATTGTGGTTCCCCGTCGATCTTGGCACCAATCTCCACACTTTGTTGCGCTCGAAGTTGTTGAGTTCTTCATGCATGGCATTGAGCCAATCCGGATATTCTAGCGCCTCATAGACCTTGTGGGGTTCGACACAAGCGACAAACGCGTGATGCTCACAATAGTTTGCTAATTGTCTACGAGTGCTTGCCCCCTTTCTTAAGCTTCCAAGCACATTCGTCATGAGATGATCCTTGGTGGAGAGCTTGGAAGCAACCTTGGCGGCACGATGCTCCAATTCCTCCTCTGGGGTGAGACGAGGCGTGGTCACTTGATCATCTTGAGCATCGTCTTGAGCTTGTTCTTGTTCTTGAACTTGCTCGAAGGAGAGAACTTGACATTGGGCATCACTTGATGTGTCAACACCATATTGAGCATGATATTGCCCTTGGTCTTGTTCTTGAGGATGAGGGCCTTCATGTTGTTCTTCGGAAGCGTGTGGGCCTTGGGTTGGTGATGGCTCCACTTGAGTGGAGCTTTGTCCTTCTCCTTCGGCCACAAGGGGTTCCTCAATGGGTAGGATAAAGCCAACACCCATTCTTCTTATGGCTTGAGGAGGAATTTCATCACCTACATCACAAGTGCCACTTTGCTCCACTTGGGAGCCGTTATTCTCATCAAACTCCACGTTACATGTCTCCTCAATAAGTCCCGTGGATTTATTGAGGACACGGTAAGCATGAGAGTTTGTAGCATAACCAACAAATATGCCCTCATAAGCTCTAGCCTCAAATTTAGACAACCGAACACCTTTCTTGAGAATGAAACACTTACACCCGAACACCCGAAAGTACTTGAGGTTGGGCTTGTTACCGGTGAGTATCTCATATGGAGTCTTGTTCAAGCCCTTGCGGAGGTAGAGCCGATTGGATGCATGACACGCGGTGTTGATGGCTTCGGCCCAAAAGTTGTACGGAGACTTGAACTCCGCCATCATGGTCCTTGCCGCATCCATCAACGTCCGGTTCTTCCTCTCCGCAACACCGTTTTGTTGAGGGGTGTAAGGTGCGGAATATTGATGCTTGATCCCCTCATCACTAAGAAACTCATCCAAGGTGTAGTTCTTGAACTCGGTGCCGTTGTCACTTCTTATTGTCAAGATCTTTGCATTGTGTTGACGTTGTGCTTCATTTGCAAAGTCAATGACGGTTTGTTGGGTCTCGCTCTTCCTCTTGAAGAAATACACCCAAGTGTATCTTGAGTAGTCATCCACAATCACCAAGCAATACTTCCTACCCCCAAGACTATCGAAGGATGGAGGCCCAAAGAGATCCATGTGAAGGAGCTCCAAAGGCCTCTTTGAGTAAATGATAGTCGTGGGAGGGTGAGCCTTCTCATGTAGCTTTCCTTCGATACAAGCACTGCAAGCACGATCTTTAGCAAAACTAACATTCGTTAGTCCACGGACATGGTCCCCCTTGAGGAGACTTTGCAAAGATCTCATATTGACATGGGCTAGACGGCGATGCCAAAGCCATCCCACATCAACTTTAGCCATTAGGCATGTCGCGGTCTTAGTGGGTCGCTCCGAAAAGTTAATCACATATAGACCGTTCTCGACATGCCCAACAAAGGCTACTTTAAGAGTCTTGCTCCACAAGAGGGCCACGGTATCGATATCAAAGAAAGTGGCAAAGCCCATGATTGCAAGTTGACGAACGGAAAGTAAATTGTATGCAAGGGACTCAACAAGCATGACCTTCTCGATCGTGAGATCATGAGAGATGACCACCTTGCCAAGTCCCAATACCTTAGAGGATGAGGCGTCACCCCACTCGACATTGGTGGGCATAGATGGAATCTTGTGCACGTCCACCACCAAGTCCTTGCTTCCGGTCATATGATTTGTAGCTCCGCTATCGAGCAACCATGATCCCCCACCGGAAGCAAACACCTACAAGAGATTAATGCTTGGTTTTAGGTACCCATTTTGTAATGGGTCCTTTGATGTTAGTAACAAGGGTCTTTGGAACCCAAATAGACCATTCAATGTATTCATGAGGAGAACCAACGAATTTGGCATAGACATGCCCATCACTAGCACGGCATAACACATAAGAAGGATTAAAGTCGCCGGCTTTGATGCGAGGAGTGACATTGCCCTTTTTGACAACGCCACCCTTCGCATTGTTCTTCTTCTTCTCCTCGGAGGCACTTTCTCCCTCCTTCACAAAGGTTTGCATGAGAGGAGGAGGTCGTTTGATCTTGTCATTCTTCTTCTTGTTCTTGGAGTCGGGCACGTACCCAACCCCTTCCTTGGCCACAACTCCCTTTTGGTTGATCAAGAGATCGTTGAGGTTCTTCTTGCCTTGTATGCAAGTCGCAAGACCTCTCTCAAGTTGCCCCTTTAGCTTAGCGTTCTCCTCAACGAGATGCACATGCTCACAACACGGGTTAGTAGCATTTGCATTATCAATTAACATCATACGAGGAAAAGTGGCTTTTTCCTTGGTTAGCTTTACTTGAAGTTGATCATGAGACTCTTTGAGGCTAGCATGAGCACCCTTCAAGACCTTGTGAGCCTTGTCAAGTAGATCAAACTCCTCTTTGAGTCTAGCAAGATCAACCTCAAGTTCGGCCTTCTCGGAGTTTAGCACATGAGAAACAATGAGGACATGATCATAATCTTTCTTTAACTTAGCATGATCAACGTTGTGTGACTCCTCAAGAGCCAAACGAAGACCACGCTCTTCCTCAAGAGCATTGGAAAGATCCGAAATCTCATCGGCATAGTCACGACTATGCCCTTCCATCTTAGTGATGGTGTCTTCGTGAGCCTCGATCATGTCATTGGCTTCACCAAGTTGTTCCAAGAGAGCAACAAAGTGCTTCTTGGATTTTCCCTTAAGTTTGCCCATAAAGGCCTCAAACTCATTTGCCTCCACATTAGCTCCCTCAAGTTCATTAATGCTATCCGTCGGAGAAGGATGATTAATGATGGTAGTTTTGATGTTGGGGGTTACCTTGTTGGTGGCTTTAGCCATGAGGCACTTGGCGGTGATGCTCTCATTGGGTGAGTCGAAGAGAGACACCCGTGGAGTCGTCGCAATGGCAACGGAGGCCATGGCAACCGACTCATCACCTTCATCATCGTCATCATCCTCATTGTACTCTTCTTGTACCACCAATGCCTTGGGAGGAGTCTTCTTGGTGAAGTTGCTCTTGTTGGGGAACGACTTGGCCTTGTCCTTTCGGATGAGCTTGCCACCATTGTCTTCCCTCTTCTCATACGGGCACTCCGCAACAAAATGACTCACGTTGCCACAATTGTAGCAAGTCCTTACACGTTGCTTGCTCTTCGTGCCACTTGAGTTGTTTTTGCTAAAGTTTGGCCTCGAGTTTTTCTTGCTCCAAAATTGCCTTGAAGCGAGTGCCATGTGTTCATGATACGCATACTTTGTATCTTCGGGGTTGCTCTCCTCTTCTTCCTCTTCTTCTTCTTCAACGGTGAGCTTGGCCTTCAATGCAAGGTTGGGCTTCTTTGCCCTTTGAGAACGAAGCACCGCATTGTCGGCGGTCTTGTCCAAAATGTTCATGGCCACAAACTCATCCAACACTTCGCTTGAGGTCAAAGTGTGGAAGTCCGATCTTTGACGAATGACGGAGGACATGGCCTTGTGGTAGGGCATCATTGCCTTGAGGAATTTGTGCTTGATCCAATTGTCATCCGTGTCCTTGCTCCCGTGATCTCGTAGTGAGACCGCGAGTTTGGTTACTCTCCGATAAAGCTCACGAGGTTCTTCATCTTCTTTCATTGCAAACTCATCGGCCTCATCTTGCACCACTTCATAGTTGGAGCGTTGAATGCTTGCGCTTCCCCGGTAGAGAGAGACAACACAATGCCATGCATCTTTGGCCAAGGCGAAGGGCCGAAGATGAGGTAGGTCTTCGGGTGGAATTGCATCTTGAATGATGAAGAGAGCATTCTCATTGAATTGATTATCCGCGGCTTCTCGAGGAGTGAAGTTGCTTGGATCATGCGGATAGAAACCTTCTTCAATGATTCTCCAAAGGTTAGTGTTCACATGATTTAAATGACGTTTAAAGCAGTAAACCCAAGAATCAAAGTCCTCATTTTTCACAATCTTAGGGGGAGGACCGGCATGATTCAAATGAGTGGAAGGAACCGGTCCACCATAAACAAGTGGTGGTTCCACATGAGCAAAGATGCCGGTGCCATTTTTACCACTAGAAGAAGGAGCCTTTTCACTACTAGCTTCCCCCTTATCGGAGATAGCATCCGTCACCTTGTCGGTGGGATCACCCACTTTCAACGGTGCGGTGGATAGTTTAAGCCCCTCAAGGAATTTAGTAAACATGCTTTCAACCTCGGTCGTCATGGAGGTTTTCAATGTCTCCAAGGCCACATTGAACTCCTCACGAGAGACCGAGGTTCCCCCATCGCCCGTAGACGAGGTCGGATTCGCACCGGAGTGTTCCTCCACACCGTCTACGGTATCAACCATACTCTTCGGACGGTAAAGTCCTTAATAAAGAGACGAGGCTCTGATACCAATTGAAAGGATCGATATGGTTGACTAGAGGGGGGTGAATAGGCAACTAACAATTTTTAGCTTTTCTTTAACAATTTAAACTTTGCATCAAAGTAGGTTGTCTAGATATGCAACTAGGTGAGCAACCTATATGATGCAACAAGGATAGGAACACAAGCAAGCAAGATGATATGAAACAAATAAGCTTGCACAAGTAAAGGCACGAGATAACCAAGAGTGGAGACGGTGGAGACGAGGATGTGTTGCCGAAGTTCCTTCCCTTTGAGAGGAAGTACGTCTCTGTTGGAGCGGTGTGGAGGCACAATGCTCCCCAAGAAGCCACTAGGGCCACCGTATTCTCCTCACGCCCTCACACAATGCGAGATGCCGTGATTCCACTATTGGTGCCCTTGGAGGCGGCGACCGAACCTTTACAAACAAGGTTGGGGCAATCTCCACAACTCAATTGGAGGCTCCCAACGACACCACGAAGCTTCACCACAATGGACTATGGCTTCGCGGTGACCTCAACCGTCTAGGATGCTCAAACACCCAAGAGTAACAAGATCCGCAAGGGATTAGTGGGGGGAATCAAATTTCTCTTGGTGGAAGTGTGGATCGAGGCCTTCTCAACCACTCCGGAACAAATCAACAAGTTTGATTGGCTAGGGAGTGAGATCGGGCGAAAATGGAGCTTAGAGCAATAATGGAGCTTAGGGTTGGAAGAGATGAGTCAACGGGGAAGAAGGGGACCCCTTATATAGTGTAGGACAAAGATCCAACCGTTACCCACCAACCAGCCCGCGGCCAGCGGTACTACCGTGCCAGGCCGGCGGTACTACCACAGGGCCACGCGGTACTACCGCTTGCTACCAAGCGTTACTACCGCACGGCTATGTGGTACTACCGTATTGGCCCGCGGTACTGCCGCAACCCCAGCGACAGTAAGGTCAAATCTGACGCGCAGGAGCTGAGGGCGGTACTTCCGCAAGCGCGGTACTACCGCGCCTCCATGCAGTACTACCGCAAGGCAGAAATCCCCTAGCCAGGGGGGAGGAAACATCCGTGCCTACTTCCATAAAGAAACGGAAGTAGCAAAAACCCGACACAGTAGTACTGCCGAGGGGAGGTACTACTGCCTGACAGCATAGCGTGGTACTACCACGGAGCGAAAGCGGTACTATCGCGGTAGGTGCGGATGTAAAAAATTACATCCGCCCCTACTACCATGAAGGAGCGGTACTAGCCTGGTGGGTAGCGGTAGTTCAGCTCCAGGGGAGCGGTACTACCGTGGGCACCTGCGGTACTACCGCGCCACCGCACGGTACTACCGCTAATGCCTACGGTACTACCGCTTTCTTGGGAGCAGTACTACCGCGACCCAACTCAGCAGCCAGAACCAGGGAGGCAAGAAAACGAAGGAAGCTCCAAGGGAAAAAGGAGGGGACAAGAAGGAGACGTGTACGTGATGATTCCACCCAAACCTTTCCAACGCGGACCCCCTCTTAATAGTACGGCTTTCCTATGACTCAAATCCACCAAAAAGAAACGTAGAAAAGACGCCGTCCTCAGCAGTCTTCGAGGGGCACCCAACCGTCCTGTGCCTAGCGATGAAATGTCTGGGATACTCAAGGCACACGATTAGTCCGCAAACGCGTTGTCATCAATCACCAAAACACCTTAGGGATAAATATGCCCTTACACTTGGTGTCTCCCCCCACTTGTGTTCGGCGTTTAGCTTACCGGCTTGCTTGAAGACCCAGCATTCTCTGTGGGTGTGATTCGCAGGTTTATCGGGGGTGCCATGAATCTGACATAGTTTGTCAAGAATCCTGTTTAGGCCGGACGGTCCCTCTCTGCTGCCTTTGAAAGGCTTTTTCCGCTGACCAGGTCGAGAGCCCTTGAATCCGGCGTTCACCGCCGTATTCTCTAGGCTATCTTCTTTATTTCGACACTTGTTTTTATTGCGCCGTGGTTCTCCATTGCCATCCCTTACTTCGGATGTGCTTGGGTCGCTGGTGCTACTGCGGGCTAACCAGCTATCTTCGCCCGCGCAAAAGCGGGTCATGAGGCTTGTCAGGGCTGCCATCGTTCTTCGTTTTTCTTGGCCGAGGTGTCTGGCGAGCCATTCGTCTCGGACGCTGTGTTTGAAAGCTGCTAGGGCTTCGGCGTCCGGATAGTCGACGATTTGGTTCTTCTTAGTGAGAAACCTATTCCAAAGCTTTCGGGTGGACTCTCCGGGTTGTTGAATTATATGACTTAAATCGTTTGCGTCCGGAGGTCGGACATAGGTCCCTTGAAAATTAGCCCGAAAAGCGTCCTCGAGCTCCTCCCAACTTCCAATTGAGTTTTTGGGGAGGCTTTTTAGCCAGTGTCGAGCTGGTCCTTTAAGCTTGAGGGGCAAGTATTTGATGGCATGGAGATCGTCTTCGCGAGCCATATGGATATGGAGGATAAAGTCCTCAATCCAGACCCCCGGGTCTGTGGTCCCATCGTACGCCTCTATGTTCACTGGTGTGAATCCTTCTGGGAATTCATGATCCAGCACCTCATCGGTGAAACATAGGGGGTGTGCGGCACCCCTGTATTTGGATGTACCATGGTGTTCGGACGGTTGTAGTATTGGGTTTTGATTTTGTACCGGAGCGCGCTTCCTAGATCCATAGATGGATCTGGTCGTACCGGATTTTTGGCGCAAGTCCTCACGTAGATCGTGTGTTGACTTATGTGTGACCTTGTTAGCCACTCTATCGCGGTCACAAGGTGGTTGATCCGGCCGGTTGGCCGTTTCATTTTTCGGCTGTGTGGGCTCTAAGGCCTTATCATCGAATTCAGGTAGTAGCTTGCACTTTGGATAGCTCTTTGTGTGGTAACTTCCACTATACTTTTCTGCGTTGTCGAGTACTTTGTTCCACCTGTTGTTGAGCGTATTTTGTGCGGCCTTAAGCCTTTGCTTCTGCTTCTTCAGACTCCTCGCTGTGGCAATAAGCCTTCTACGGAGGTTCTCTTGCTCCAAGTGCGTTTCCGGGATGATGTGTGCATCTTCGTCCGGACTATTCTCCTCCTGATACGTCTCCAACGTATCTATAATTTTTGATTGCTTCATGCTATATTATCTACTGTTTTGGGCAATATTGGGCTTTATTTTCCACTTTTATATTATTTTTGGGACTAACCTATTAACCGGAGGCCCAGCCCAGATTTGCTGTTTTATGCCTATTTCAGTGTTTCGAGGAAAAGGAATATCAAACGGAGTCAAAACAGAAAGAAATCAACTAGAGAAGTTATTTTTGGAAGGAAACCTACCGGATAGACTTGGACCCTACGTCAGAAGATGAAGGAGGTGCTCACGAGGGTAGGGGCGCACCCACCCCCCTAGGGCGCGCCCCCTGCCTCGTGCCCCCCCCCTTCGGTCCACCGACGTACCCCTTGTACCCATATATACCTACGTATCATAAAACTTCCGAGGAGCAGAATAGATCAGGAGTTCCATCGCCAGAAGCCTCCATAGCCACCAAAAGCCAATCTAGACCCATTCCGGCACCCTGCCGGAGGGGGCAATCCTTCTCTGGTGGCCATCTTCATCATCCCGGTGCTCTCCATGACGAGGAGGGAGTAGTTCTCCCTCAGGGCTGAGGGTATGTACCAGTAGCTATGTGTTTGATCTCTCTCTCTCTCTCTCTTGTGTTCTTGAGATGATACGATCTTGATGTATCGCGAGCTTTGCTATTATATTTGGATCCTATGATGTTTCTTCCCCCTCTACTCTCTTGTAATGAATTGAGTTTCCCCTTTGAAGTTATCTTATCGGATTGAGTCTTTAAAGATTTGAGAACACTTGATGTATGTCTTCCCGTGGATATCTGTAGTGACAATGGGATATCATGTGATTCACTTGATGTATGTTTTGGTGATCAACTTGCGGGTTCCACCCATGAACCTATGCATAGGGGTTGGCACACGTTTTCATCGTGATTCTCCGGTAGGAACTTTGGGGCACTCTTTGAGGTCCTTTGTGTTGGTTGAATAGATGAATCTGAGATTGTGTGATGCATATCGTATAATCATACCCACGGATACTTGAGGTGACATTGGAGTATCTAGGTGACATTAGGGTTTTGGTTGATTTGTGTCTTAAGGTGTTATTCTAGTACGAACTCTAGGGTTGTTTGTGACACTTATAGGAATAGCCCAATGGATTGATTGGAAAGAATAACTTTGAGGTGGTTTCATACCCTACCATAATCTCTTCGTTCGTTCTCCGCTATTAGTGACTTTGGAGTGACTCTTTGTTGCATGTTGAGTGATAGTTATGTGATCCAATTATGTTAGTATTGTTGAGGGAACTTACACTAGCGAAACTATGAACCCTAGGCCTTGTTTCCTATCATTGCAATACCGTTTACACTCACTTTTATCATTAGTTACCTTGCTGTTTTTATAATTTCAGATTACAAATACCTTTATCTACCATCCACATACCACTTGTATCACCATCTCTTCGCCGAACTAGTGCACCTATACAATTTACCATTGTATTGGGTGTGTTGGGGACACAAGAGACTCTTTGTTATTTGGTTGCAGAGTTGCTGGAGAGAGACCATCTTCATCCTACGCCTCCTACGGATTGATAAACCTTAGGTCATCCACTTGAGGGAAATTTGCTACTGTCCTACAAACCTCTACACTTGGAGGCCCAATAACGTCTACAAGAAGAAGGTTGTGTAGTAGACATCAAGCTCTTTTCTGGCGCCGTTGCTGGGGAGGCGAGGAAAGCGGCACTAACACCCCGTCAACTAAGCTCTTTTCTGGCGCCGTTGCCGGGGAGGTTAGCGCTTGAAGGTATATCTTTAGATCTTGCAATGGAGTCTTTTAGTTTCTTGTTTTATCACTAGTTTAGTTTATAAAAGAAAATTACAAAAAAATGGAATTGAGTTTACCTCATACGCTTCATCTTTTTAATATCTTTCGTGAGTATGATGGAAAGGATAATTGTGCTCAAGTGCTAGAAGAAGAAATCTATAAAATGTTTGGCACTAAATATTTGAATTATGAGCATGGTTGCAATGTTGTTAGTATGAATTCCTTGAATATCCATGATGCTAATGATATGCAAAGCCACAAGCTTGGGGAAGCTATGTTTGATGAAGATGATATTTTTTGTCCCCCAAGTTTTGATGAGCAAATTTATTATGATGAAAGCATGCCTCCTATCTATGATGATTATTGTGATGACACGTATGCTTTAAAGAATAATAATAACAATGAAACTTGTCATCTTGATCTTAATTTTCAATCACATGATAGTTATTTTGTTGAGTTAGCTCCCACCATTATTCATGAGAAGAATTTTGCTTATGTGGAGAGTAGTAAATTTTCTATGCTTGTAGATCATGAAAAGAATGCTTTAGGTGCTGGTTATATTGTTGAATTCATTCATGATGCTACTGAAAATTATTATGAGGGAGGAACATATGCTTGTAGGAATTGCAATAATATCAAGTTTCCTCTCTATGTGCTTAAAATTTTGAAGTTATGCTTGTTTTACCTTCCTATGCAAGTTGATTCTTGTTCACACAAGTTGTTTTCTCACAAAATCCCTATGCATAGGAAGTGGGTTAGACTTAAATGTTCTAGTAATATTCTTCCTGATTCTCTCTTTATGTTTCAATTCTTATCCTTTATGTGAGCATCATTGAAATCATTATGCCTAGCTAGGGGTGTTAAACGATAGCGCTTGTTGGGAGGCAACCAAATTTTATTTTTATTCCATGCTTTTTGTTCCTGTTTAGTAATAAATAATTCATCTAGTCTTTGTTTAGATGTGTTTTTATGCTTTTAATTAGTGTTTGTGCCAAGTAGAACCTTTGGGAAGACTTGGGGAGAGTCTTGTTGATCATGCTGTAAAAAACAGAAACTTTAGCACTCATGATACTTGCTGCCATTTTTATTTGAAGAGTGATATTTAGTTAATTCTTTTTTCAGATGATTAATAGACAAATTCCTCAGGTCCAGCAATTTATTTTAGAATTTTTGGGGTTCCAGAAGTATACGTTTGATCCAGATTACTACAGACTGTTCTGTTTTTGACAGATTCTGTTTTCTATGTGTTGTTTGCTTATTTTGATGAATCTATGAGTAGTATCGGAGGGTATGAACCATAGATAAGTTGTAATACAGTAGGTTTAACACCAATATAAATAAATAATGAGTTCATTATAGTACCTTTAAGTTGTGATTTACTTTCTTATACTAACGGAGCTTACGAGTTTTCTGTTAAGTTTTGTGTTGTGAAGTTTTCAAGTTTTGGGTAAGGATTCGATGGACTATGGAATAAGGAGTGGCAAGACACTAAGCTTGGGGATGCCCAAGGCACCCCAAGGTAATATTCAAGGATATCAAAGAGCCTAAGCTTGGGGATGCCCCGGAAGGCATCCCCTCTTTCGTCTACTTCCATAGGTAACTTTACTTGGAGCTATATTTTTATTTACCACATGATAAGTGTTTTTCTTGGAGCGTCAATTTATTTTGTTAATATTTGCTTGATGTTATTTAGAACAATGTCTTGCATCTTTTATTTCAATAAAAGTGGCATTGATAGCCTTTACTATGCCTATTTTAGAAGTCCACATGTTGCTGTTTGAAAACAGAAAGTTTACCGCTGTTGCAATAATTCCCTAGAAAAGTCAGAATGTGATAAAATTTTGAAACCTTTTGCATATTAAGCTCTGATAAATTTGCTACAGTGGGAATTTTCTTTCATAATTTTTGGAGCTAGGGAAGTATGGATGTTGCTGCATTCTTTACAGACTATCCTGTTTAGGCAGATTGCTGTTATGTTTGCATTGTTTGCATATGTTTGCTTCTTTAATGATTATATTTGAGGATAGGACTATTAAATATGCAAAGGCATTTAGTATGCAATGTTGAATAATAATTTTAGTGATTTGCTACAGTATAGTATGATAAGGTTTTTGCAATGGTTTATACTATCTTATCTCACGAGTCCTTGTTGAGTTTTGTGTGGATGAAGCTTTTGAGATTTAGGGAGACCGTGATATGAGAGGAATTAAGGAGACACAAATGCTAAAGCTTGGGCATGCCCAAGGCACCCCAAGATAATATTCCAAGAAGTCTCAAGCATCCAAGCTTGGGGATGCCCCGGTTGGCATCCCACCTTTCTTCTTCAACAATTATCGGTTAGTTTCGGTTGATCCTAAGTTTTTGCTTCTTCACATGATGTTTGCCATTCTTAGAATGTCATTTTATTTTGCTTTGCTTGCTTTTTGAATAGAATACCAAGATCTGAAATTATTAAATGTTAGAGAGTCTTCACATAGTTGCATAATTATTCGACTACTCATTGATCTTCACTTATATCTTTCGGAGTAGTTTGTCATTTGCTCCAGTGTTTCACTTATATCTTTTAGAGCACGGTGGTAGATTTGTTTTATAGAAACTATTGATCTCTCATGCTTCACTTAGATTATTTTGAGAGTCTTAAATACCATGGTTATTTGCTTAAAATCCTAATATGCTTGGTATACAAGATTAATAATAAAACATTCTTATGAGTGTGTTGAATACTATGAGAAGTTTGATGCTTGATAATTGTTTTGAGATATGAGGATGGTGATATTAGAGTCATTCTAGTCGAGTAGTTGTGAATTTGAGAAATGCTTGTGTTAAAGTTTGTGATTCACGTAGCATGCACGTATGGTGAACAGTTATGTGATGAAGTTGGAGCATGATTTATTTATTGATTGCCTTCCTTATGAGTGGCGGTCGGGGATGAGCGATGGTCTTTTCCTACCAATCTATCCCCCTAGGAGCATGCGCGTAGTACTTTGTTTCGATAACTAATAGATTTTTGCAATAAGTATGTGAGTTCTTTATGACTAATGTTGAGTCCATGGATTATACGCACTCTCACCCTTCCACCATTGCTAGCCTCTCTAGTACCATGCAACTTTCGCCGGTACCATACACCCACCATATATCTTCCTTAAAACAACCACCGTACCTACCTATTATGGCATTTCCATAGCCATTCCGAGATATATTGCCATGCAACTTTCCACTGTTTCATTTATTATGACACGCTTCATCATTGTCATATTGCTTAGCATGATCATGTAGTTGACATCATATTTGTGGCAAAGCCACCATTGATAATTCTTTCATACATGTCACTCATGAGTCATTGCACATCCCGGTACACCGCCGGAGGCATTCATATAGAGTCATATCTTGTTCTAAGTATCGAGTTGTAATTCTTGAGTTGTAAGTAAATAAAAGTGTGATGATCATCATTATTAGAGCATTGTCCCAGTGAGGAAAGGATGATGGAGACTATGATTCCCCCACAAGTCGGGATGAGACTCCGGACGAAAATAAATAAATAAATAAATAAAAGAGGCCAAAGAAGCCCAAATAAAAAAAGAGAAAAGAGTCCATCAAAAAAGAGAAGGCCCAAATAAAAAAAATAAAAAAATAAAAAAATGAGAGAAAAAGAGAGAATGGGCAATGCTACTATCCTTTTACCACACTTGTGCTTCAAAGTAGCACCGTGATCTTCATGATAGAGAGTCTCCTATGTTGTCACTTTCATATACTAGTGGGAATCTTTCATTATAGAACTTGGCTTGTATATTCCAATGATGGGCTTCCTCAAAATGCCCTAGGTCTTCGTGAGCAAGCGAGTTGGATGCACACCCACTAGTTTGTTTTGTTGAGCTTTCATACACTTATAGCTCTAGTGCATCCGTTGCATGGCAATCCCTACTCACTCACAATGATATCTATTGATGGGCATCTCCATAGCCCGTTGATACGCCTAGTTGATGTGAGACTATCTTCTCCCTTTTTGTCTTCTCCACAACCACCATTCTATCCACCTATAGTGCTATATCCATGGCTCACGCTCATGTATTGCGTGAAGATTGAAAAAGTTTGAGAACATCAAAAGTATGAAACAATTGCTTGGCTTGTCATCGGGGTTGTGCATGATTTAAATATTTTGTGTGGTGAAGATAGAGCATAGCCAGACTATATGATTTTGTAGGGATAGCTTTCTTTGGCCATGTTATTTTGAGAAGACATAATTGCTTAGTAGTATGCTTGAAGTATTATTATTTTTATGTCAATATGAACTTTTGTCTTGAATCTTATGGATCTGAATATTCATGCCACAATTAAGAACAATTACATTGAAATTATTCAAAGTAGCACTCCGCATCAAAAATTCTCTTTTTATCATTTACCTACTCGAGGACGAGCAGGAATTAAGCTTGGGGATGCTGATATGTCTCCAACGTATCTATAATTTTTGATTGCTCCATGCTATATTATCTACTGTTTTGGGAAATGTTGGGCTTTATTTTCCACTTTTATATTATTTTTGGGACCAACCTATTAACCAGAGGCCCAGCCCAGATTTGCTGTTTTATGCCTATTTCAGTGTTTCGAGGAAAAGGAATATCAAACGGAGTCAAAACGGAATGAAATCAACTAGAGAAGTTATTTTTGGAAGGAAACCTGCCGGATAGACTTGGACCCTACGTCATAAGATGAAGGAGGTTCTCACAAGGGTAGGGGCACGCCCACCCCCATGGGGCGCGCCCCCCTGCCTCGTGGCCCCCCTTTTGGTCCACCGACGTACCCCTTGTACCCATATATACCTATGTATCGTAGAACTTCCGAGGAGCAGAATAGATCGGGAGTTCCGCCGCCAGAAGCCTCCGTAGCTACCAAAAGCCAATCTAGACCCGTTCCGGCACCCTGCCGGAGGGGGCAATCCTTCTCCGGTGGCCATCTTCATCATCCCGATGCTCTCCATGACGAGGAGGGAGTAGTTCTCCCTCGGGGCTGAGGGTATGTACCAGTAGCTATGTGTTTGATCTCTCTCTCTTGTGTTCTTGAGATGATACGATCTTGATTATCGCGAGCTTTGCTATTATATTTGGATCCTATGATGTTTCTTCCCCCTCTACTCTCTTGTAATGAATTGAGTTTCCCCTTTGAAGTTATCTTATCGGATTGAGTCTTTAAAGATTTGAGAACACTTGATGTATGTCTTGTCGTGGATATCTGTGGTGACAATGGGATATCACGTGATTCACTTGATGTATGTTTTGGTGATCAACTTGCGGGTTCCGCCCATGAACCTATGCATAGGGGTTGGCACACGTTTTCGTCGTGATTCTCCGGTAGGAACTTTGGGGCACTCTTTGAGGTCCTTTGTGTTGGTTGAATAGATGAATCTGAGATTGTGTGATGCATATCGTATAATCATACCCACGGATACTTGAGGTGACATTGGAGTATCTAGGTGACATTAGGGTTTTGGTTGATTTGTGTCTTAAGGTGTTATTCTAGTATGAACTCTAGGGCTGTTTGTGACACTTATTGGAATAGCCCAACGGATTGATTGGAAAGAATAACTTTGAGGTGGTTTCGTACCCTACCATAATCTCTTCATTCGGTCTCCGCTATTAGTGACTTTGGAGTGACTCTTTGTTGCATGTTGAGCGATAGTTATGTGATCCAATTATGTTAGTATTGTTGAGGGAACTTACACTAGCGAAACTATGAACCCTAGGCCTTGTTTCCTATCATTGCAATACCATTTACACTCACTTTTATCATTAGTTACCTTGCTGTTTTTATAATTTCAGATTACAAATACCTTTATCTACCAGCCATATACCACTTGTATCACCATCTCTTCGCCGAACTAGTGCACCTATACAATTTACCATTGTATTGGGTGTGTTGGGGACACAAGAGACTCTTTGTTATTTGGTTGCAGGGTTGCTGGAGAGAGACCATCTTAATCCTACGCCTACTACGGATTGATAAACCTTAGGTCATCCACTTGAGGGAAATTTGCTACTGTCCTACAAACCTCTGCACTTGGAGGACCAACAACATCTACAAGAAGAAGGTTGTATAGTAGACATCACCTCCCCAGAGGGGGTTTGATGAGGTTTATCCTCGGCGTCGCCGTGTTCGGACGTCGGATCCGTACTATGTTCGCCGCTTGCAGCTTCATCATGCTCTCCTGCCGGGGCGATGTGGTCGTCGTTTCCTCCGGAGTCGACTGGGGTGTTATTTTCTCTTGCGCTGTTATCACTGTTTTTGCTATGGCGGGACTTAGGGCGGCGCCGCTGACGTCGGCGCTTGGGTTGCTTCTTGGAGGGTCCATCCTCAGCTGTCTCTTCACCATTGCCTTCTTTGGGTGTATCCACCATGTACATGTCATGTGATGAGGTGGCGTTCCAGCGCCCTGTGGGCGGTGGTTCCTATTTGTCTGCTGCAACGTCGTCCATACCGTTGATGTCTTCGGAGTCGAAGTCGAGCATGCCGGTTAAATCGTCGACGGTGGCTACTAAGTGGGTGCTGGGTGGGCAGCGAATTTCTTCGTCGTCCACGTCCCATCCTGGCCGGACATAGATCGGCCAAGGTTCTCCTGACAGGGAGAGAGACCTTAATGAATTCAGCACATTGCCGAAAGGCGAGTGCTGAAAGATATCCGCGGAGGTGAACTCCATGATCGGCGCCCACTCGGATTCGACAGGTACATATGTAAGCGGTTCGGAGTCCGTGGCCGGAGATGAATCCAGTGGTTCGGCAACACGGCTCTCGTAAGGGGTGAAGTCAGTATCCGGCTCTATCACCACTGAAGGTGCGGCCTCCATGGCGGGGTCTATCCCTCCGCTTTCGGGTGGCGCGATTTGCTTCGGATTGACAGCCGGAGCAGTTGCAGATGCGATCTCCCGAACATTGTCCGGCGGCAGAGTTACGTCCTGCTCGTCGTGACTGTGCGGCGCACCTGACGTGGGCTCGAATCCGTCGAAGATCAAGTCTCTGCGGATGTCGGCAGTGTAGTTTAAGTTTCCGATCCTGGCCTGATGGCCACGGGCGTAGTTCTCGATCTGCTCCAGATGGCCAAGCGAATTGGCCCGCGGTACGAAGCCGCCAAATACGAAGATCTGTCTAGGGAGGAAAACCTCACCTTGGACCGCATCGTTACCGATGATCGAAGGAGCCATCAAGCCTTATGGTGACGGCACGGTGGAACTCTCAATGAAAGCACCAATGTGGGTGTCAAAACCGGCGGATCTCGGGTAGGGGGTCCCGAACTGTGTGTCTAAGGTGGATGGTAACAGGAGGCAGGGGACACGATGTTTGCCCAGGTTCGGGCCCTCTTGATGGAGGTAATACCCTACGTCCTGCTTGATTGTTCTTGATGATATGAGTATTACAAGAGTTGATCTACCACGAGATCGTAGAGGCTAAACCCTAGAAGCTAGCCTATGGTATGATTGTATGTTGTCCTACGGACTAAACCCTCCGGTTTATGTAGACACCGGAGGGGGCTAGGGTTACACAGAGTCGGTTACAAGGGAGGAGATCTACACATCCGTATTGCCTAGCTTGCCTTCCACGCCAAGGAAAGTCCCATCCGGACACGAGACGAAGTCTTCAATCTTGTATCTTCATAGTCCAACAGTCCGGCCAAAGGATATAGTCCGGCTGTCCGGAGGCCCCCTAATCTAGGACTCCCTCAACCACGAAACCCTATTTACACCACCGCAACCTTCTGTACCCAAGAGATCCCATCTTGGGGCCTTTTCCGGAGCTCCGCCGGAGGGGGAATCGATCATGGAGGGCTTCTACATCAACACCATAGCCTCTCCGATGATGTGTGAGTAGTTTACTTCAGACCTTCGGGTCCATAGTTATTAGCTAGATGGCTTCTTCTCTCTCTTTGGATCTCAATACAATGTTCTCCTCGATCTTCTTGGAGATCTATTCAATGTAATTCTTTTTGTGATGTGTTTGTCGAGATCCAATGAATTGTGGGTTTATGATCAAGTTTATCTATGAACAATATTTGATTCCTCTCTGAAATATTTTATGTATGATTGGTTATCTTTGCAAGTCTCTTTGAATTATCAGTTTGGTTTGGCCTACTAGATTGATCTTTCTTGCAATGGGAGAAGTGCTTAGCTTTCGGTTCAATCTTGCGGTGTCCTTCCCCAGTGACAGCAGGGGCAGCAAGGCACGTATTGTATTGTTGCCATCGAGGATAAAAAGATGGGGTTTATATCGTATTGCTTGAGTTTATCCCTCTACATCATGTCATCTTGCCTAATGCGCCACTCTGTTCTTATGAACTTAATACTCTAGATGCATGTTGGATAGCGGTCGATGTGTGGAGTAATAGTAGTAGATGCAGAATCGTTTCGGTCTACTTGTCGCGGACGTGATGCATATATACATGATCGTGCCTAGATATTCTCATAATTATGCACTTTTCTATCAATTGCTCGACAGTAATTTGTTCACCCACCGTAATACTTATGCTATCTTGAGAGAAGCCACTAGTGAAACCTATGGCCCCCGGGTTTATTCTCCATTATATTAATCTCCCGTCAACAAGCTATTTCTGTTACCGTTTATTTTTGCAATCTTTATTTTTCAATCTATACCATAAAAATACCAAAACTATTTATCTTATTATTATTATCTCTATCAGATCTCACTCTCGTAAGTGACCGTGAAGGGATTGACAACCCCTTTATTGTGTTGGTTGTGAGGTTCTTATTTGTTTGTGTAGGTACGAGGGACTTGCATGTAGTCTCCTACTGGATTGATACCTTGGTTCTCAAAAACTGAGGGAAATACTTACGCTACTTTGTTGCATCACCCTTTCCTCTTCAAGGGAAAACCAACGCAGTGCTCAAGAGGTAGCACGAGGCCTGTTTTCAGGAGTTGAAGAAACGTTTGGTTACAACCCCAGTGCTGATTCTTCCGGATATACGCAAGGATTTCCAAGTTTACTGCAATGCTCTCATTTGGGACTTGGAGGTGTACTTATGCAATATGGAAGAGTTGTTTAATATGCCTCACGGCAGCTTCGACCCCACGAGTTGAATTATGCGACACATGATTTGGAGTTAGCAGCCGTAGTGCATGCGTTCTAGACCTGGAGACATTTTCTGATTGGATATAGATGTGATGTGTACACCGATCACAAGAGTGTGAAGTACATTTTCACGCAGAAGGAGTTGAATCTTAGGCAGAGGAGGTGGTTGGAGCTCATGAAGGATTATGATATGAAGCTGCATTATCATCCAGGAAAGTACAATGTCGTAGCAGACGCTTTGAGATGCAAAAGTTATGCCAATACCCTCATAAGCGGAGGATTACCACAGGAGTTAGTAGACGATCTCAAGGAACTTCGTTTGGAGATAGTTCCTAGAGGTTTTGTTGCAACAATGGAGGTTCAGTCTACATTATTGGGAAAGATACGAGAAGCTTAGAAGGATGATAAGGAAATTTCTGAGATTAAGGAGAAGATGAGCAAAGGAAAAGCCAAAGGTTTTCGTGAGGATGAGCACGAGACTTTATGGTTTGAGGATCGTGTATACATGCCCAATAATGCGGAGATCGGGAAGTTAATACTTCAGGAAGCACATGACTCGCCATACTCAATTTACCTCGGAAACACCAAGATGTATTTGGATTTGAAGGAGCGTTTCTGGTGGACAGGAATGAAGAAGGATATTGCCGAATATGTAGCAGTATGTGATGTATGTCAGATAGTAAAGGCAGAACATCAGAAGCCAGCAGGATTACTGCAACCTATGCCGATACCAGAATGGAAGTGGGACAAGCTTGGCATGGATTTCATCACCAGATTACCCATGACCGATCGGGATCAAATTCTATATGGGTAGTAGTTGATCGCTTGACCAAGGTAGCTCATTTTATCCCAGTGAAAACCACATATACAAGCGCGAAGTTGGCCAAGATATATATGACCAGGATCGTATGTGTGCATGGAGTTCCGAGGACCATCGTATCAGATAGAGGGACACAGTTTACCTCAAAGTTTTGGAATCAGTTGCACCAGACTTTGGATACTAGGCTAGAGTTCAGTACAACCTTTCATCCACAGACAGATGGACAGACTAAGAGAGTAAATCAGATTCTGGAGGACATGTTGAGAGCTTGTGCGCTAGATTATGGATCTAGTTGGGATGACAACTTACCCTACGCGGATTTCTCATGCAACAAAAGTTATCAGGCTAGTCTGAAGATGTCACCTTTTGAAGCCTTGTATGGAAGCAGATGCAGGACACCGTTAATGTGGGATGAAGTCGGAGACCGTCAGTTGTTTGGACCAGATTTGAACAAAGAGTCCGAAGAGAAGGTTAAGTTGATCCGAGATAAACTGAAGGTAGCTCAGTCCAGGCAGAAGAGTTACGCCGACACTAAACACAAGGAGGTAGTCTATGAAATTGGCGATAGAGCATATCTTCGTGTGTCACCACTCCGAGGAGTTAAAAGATTTGGAGTTAAGGGAAAGTTAGCCCCGAGATTTGTAGGACCATACCGAGTTCTGGAACGTATGGGAGAGGTTACCTACAAACTGGAGTTACCCAAAGGATTGTCAGGAGTTCACGATGTGTTTCACGTTTCCTAGTTGAAGAAGTGCCATGCTGAGATGGCCGATATTCCTCTAAGAGATACAGTGCCCCTGGAAGCAATTCAGTTAGAGAGTGATCTAACCTATGAGGAGAAACCCATCAAGATTCTTGAATTGCGAGCAGAGTTACCCGCAACAAGGTTATTAAGTTTTGCAAAGTTCAGTGGAGCCAACATACCGAGGATGAAGCCATTTGGGAGCGAGAAGAAGACCTACGGAAAGACCACCCACACCTATTTTCTAGCCAACTCGAATCTCGAGGGCGAGATTCATCTTAAGGGGGTAGGTTTGTAACATCTTAATTTTCAATTTGAATGTTATACATAGGTCATCACATGCATATCATATTTTATTTGCATATTTGGTTGTGATCTTAGAAATCTTAAGCAACTCAAGGACCCAAGGAGAGAGTTGGGGATTTCATAAATTTTCATATTTGAATTTTCCTCAAATTTGAAAAGAGGATCAATTTGGTTTTAATATTTTTTTCTCCAAAATATTTCCAATATAAAAAAAACAAAAGAGAGAAGATAATATGACTTCTTCAAAAAAGAGGAATATTGGAGGAGAAATTTTAAAATCAAATTTAAATTTTATTTGGTTTTTATTTGATATTTTATTTGAATTAGAAAAATATGCATTTTTAGGTCAGAAAAATGTTCACTTTGTTCTAAATAATAGATTTAGACGGTGAAAATTGTTTTTGAAATGTTTAGAATTTTTTATATATTTTATTAGGATTTTTATTCGGGCGGAATTTTATTAAAAAAACTTTTCCCTAACCAATATCTTGAGATAAACTTGATAACCGACTTCAGTCATCACTAATCTTGTTGTCATCACACCAAAGTACCATTGAGAAAGCAATACACTTTCAATGGGTCCTTCATGATGAAGTCGTAGTCGTCTGCTCGGGAAAACATGGTGATGATGAGATTGTAGGCAATCTCAATGGTGTTCTCTTCTCGGCGGCGTGTTGGTCTTATGGGTAACTAGGTTGGTCAGGATGCCCTAACTCGTGGGCGCGTCGTAACCTTTTTGCTGGAGTTTAAAAAAATTAACCTAGCAACTCTCCTTTTTTTAATGAAACGAAGCTCATGGTACACCACTTAAAAAAAGTCTAAACATAATACTCTCTCCGGTCCTTTTTACTTCATATATAGGATTTGTCTGAAGTCAAACTTAATAAATTTGATCAACTTTATGAAAAATATCAACAATACAAAATCAATATCATTAAATGGGTCATGAATTTAATTTTAATATTTTTAACTTTGGTATTGTATATGTTGATATTTTTTCCATATTAATATGGTCAAACTTCGACATTTTTTTTTGAACTCAAACTTCGACAATTCTTGTGTGCAAAGTAAGAGACCCGATGGTACTTAGTCATGTGTCTCTGTGTGTTTTGAATTCTTTAGAAACGGAAACAGTGAATTAATGTTGCGAGCCAGGAGCATGTACTCCTAATAGTTACCGCAACCGGCACCGATTTCCCTTAACCTTGCTATTTTGGGAGATACCGTATTAGTTGATTAAAGTCTTACCGCAACATGCTGTATGAGTGAGCTCATTTATTTCCACTGCTGCTTTTTTGTGGTACAGTAACACCACTTCCGTCAGTTACAATTGAGGCGTGTGTAAAAAAAATTGCAGATCAATCCGGGGTGCATGATTAGTTTCACTATGCCAGCAGCAGCATAAAGCCGCGGTCCACAGCCCATCAATGAAAAGTCAACCGGAGAAGAGATGAAAAAGAGGCGAGATCGAGGATGGAGAATGTACTGTAGCGAAAGCTGAGGTGAAAGAAGGATCACTTTAGAAGAGAGAGAGAGAGGGAGAGGGGGAGAACCGAAGCAGAGTGCAGCCCAACCACATCCTCCGTACTACACGCTCGTGGTAACTGGTAGTAGTAACTTCCTCGCCCATGGCGATCTCCGGCGACGACAGGTACGCCCCCGCCGCCGACTCCGGCGGCGGGAAGCTCTGGAACCTCTGCCGCATGCCCTTCAGGCAGGCCAGCGGCGCGCCGGCGCCAGCGTCGTCCTCCTCCTCGTCCGGGATCCACCACTCGGCCGGCCGCTACGGCCATGAGGCGCCCGTCGCCGGAGACGGCGGCGCCCCTGCCGCGCCGGCCGGGATCTCGACGGTCGCCAAATCTCTGCTGCCGGCGCGGCGCCGCCTCCGGCTCGATCCGTCCAACAAGCTCTACTTCCCATGTGAGCGCTCGACGAAGTCATGTCTTCTTTGAGCCAGTCTTTCTTGTTTAATTATGGGTTGGGGCCGTGAGGAGCTCCAAAAGCTGAGGATTTGCGGGTGCAGCGTGGCTAGTGCCGTTCGATTGCGTTAAGTTCCGGGGTTGATTTTTGGTTCGAAATCGCTCGATCTCCGCTGTCTTGAAGCGGGAATCTGTGGGTGGCCGAGAAAGTCACGATCTTGTGGCGAGATTTGCCATCCGAATTTCTTGATCTTGTTGCAGGAGGTAAACCGTAGTAGAATTTCCGTGTGTAGAGTTTTTGACAGGGTTTGCCAACGCTTAGATCTCGAGTGGAACTTCCAAGATTCGTGAGCCACGATTTTGGTAGGCTAGTTATAACATGTCAGTAGCCTTCAATGCAGTATTAGGGTCTAGGCAACTTTCTATTGCTGGCAGTTATTTGTTACACTCATTACTGAGTGCTTAGATGGAAACAGTGGAATCATAGGATGAAAACCAATTTTACACATCAGTTTGTTGATTGGTTGCTTTTGAGGGTTCAATATCTATATTTGTTGCCGTGAAGTAGTGTAAACAGATGTGTTCTTTCTCACAGCCATACCTTAAATAAGAGACTGACTCTTCTAGTTGAGTTGAAAACTGAAAACTACAGCATTGGAAGTCTATGTCGTTCTTGCTGCACTTGGCAAGTTGTTGCCTAGGCGCACGCCTGTGATCTCCAGGGCGAGGGAGTTTGCCTTTACCGGGTTAAGGGTGTTTTGTCGTGTCTAAATTTAGTATCTATCTAGGAAAGCGGTCAACAAATAGGTAAGCATCCCGTGATGGTTTGTGAAGCGAAGTCTTGTGGGATGCCCTCCCATAATGCCAAATGGACTATTAATTTTGTGATGCATAGGCAAGATATTTGGTATCTACATTGACGTTGAAATGTTAGCAGTACTGTAGTCTTCTACATAATTATGTACTCCCTCCGTTCCTAAATATAAGTCTTTCTAGAGATTCCAATATGGACTACATACGGAGCAAAATGAGTGAATCTACACTCTAAAATATGTCTATATACATCCGTATGTAGTCCATTTTGAAATCTCTTAAAAGACTTATATTTAGGAACGGAGGGAGTAGTTATTAGCTCCGCAACTCTGACCCGGTCTTCAGTAGGCGCTGCGTGAGTGTGTGTGTGTGTTGTGTTGTGAGTGTGTGCGTGTACGTTGTCTTTGGTGTTTCTAAAAAAGACATAGTTATTCAATTGACAGGAAGGGTCTGACTGTTAAATGACTTAGCTTTAGCTGTGCTGTTTAATTTACTTTCGTCTGAATGAGTACAGAACATCATGACATGTGGACATGTGGTTAGCATGCACGGTAATAGGAGGCAAAATCAAGAAATAGACTTCAGTTTTGCTTGGTTTTTCTCTTACACGTTCTCTTCTTTATAGAGAAGCTAATAAGTCTTCTGGCTTGCCTTTTGTAGATGAACCAGGCAAGCAGGTCAAGAGTGCAATTAGGATAAAGAATACAAGCAAGTCACATGTAGCATTCAAGGTTAGTACTGATTATTGCTTTGCAGCTTATCCAATGGTAGATGGGCTAAATTTGCAGTTAAAGATCCAGTGCTCAACAATAACTCCGTTGATAACTATATTTTTCTGACTGTTATCGTCTTTTTGAATTTCTAGTTTCAAACAACTGCACCCAAGAGTTGCTTTATGCGTCCTCCTGGAGCCATACTTGCCCCTGGCGAGACTATCATAGCGACTGGTAATGTATTGGTCACATTGGATCTTTTCTTAGCAACAGCAAGGTTACTCAGTATGTCCATATTTGGTGCTTACTTCTGTTCCCTTTCGACCTGCCAGTTTTCAAGTTTGTCGAGCACCCAGAGAATAATGAGAATGTTCTGCAGAAGTGCAAGGTCAAGTTCAAGATTTTGAGCTTGAAGGTCAAAGGACCCATGGAATATGCACCAGAATTGGTTTGTGACATTCTATTTTAACCTTTTACTTTCACACATGCTTGTTATTTCTAGCAAGTTTGGCGAACATTTTCCAATTGCCGACATATACCTACAGGTGCTATAGTTATTGGAGTGAAATTAGGCTTCTTAGAAATCAAACTAAATGTGCTTCTGATGCTCCAAACCAACTCTTCTAACTGCCTGAGACATAGAGGGGAGGGGATTTATGTCAGTGTACTCCTGCTGTTGAATTGCTTGGGTGGAAGCTCACTTTTTACCATATGAGTACTCCTGCCTAATTGGCTACCTAATTTCGCGATTAAGGACTGTTGAGGTAGATGTAGGTTATTAACTGAACATTAAGGGTAAACTTCCTAACACCAGCTGCAATTGCATTGTTGTTAGACTAGGCCAGACATTTCATTCCAAGTCCATATCACCACTCTACCATTAGTTTATATCGTAAATCTCATGAGGAAATGGGTAAATCCCAGTCGTGATCTTGCCCCCTAACTCTCCAAGGGTTGACAGAGCACAAATCAACTCTGACCCTAAGGGTTGACAGAGCACAAATCAACTCCGACCCTAACTCCTCTGTGAGGGGATATAAACAAGACATCTCATCTTCTGCTGTTGTCATACTGGGAGGCTTGACAGACATACACACAACATAGGTAAGGAGAAAAGTTCATTCCCATTTGAAGCTGTTGCACGATTTTTATCAACGGAGACAATCAAAGGGTCAACCATGTCCCTATTCACCTCCAGTTTGGCCAGTGTGTTCTTGCCCCCTTGAGCACCCATACTTCACGGAGATAGGAGGAAGGGGGCATGGCGGTAAGATGGGGGGAGTTGCAGGGATCGACTGTTTTGTGATGGCAGCTCCAGGGGGACATGGGATGAGTGGGTGTAACATCAAAACAGATCCCATTAACTACGGCAGAACTGGTCCTAGAGAAGCGGCTTGACCTCTCCCCTCGCCATGTCTCCTTCACATAATGTGAATGCTGATGTGTAATGTCCTTCGTAACAACATAGGTGGGTTGTTGGAGGTGCTCGAGTGAAGAACAAACTGACAAATTTACAGGCGAGTTCAACCACGTTTGACTCCCGGATAATATAATTAATGAAGACTACAGGAGTACCTGAACTGGAATAGAGCCTCTTCTTTTCCTTCTCGTTTCTTGCTCCTCTCGAGTTTTGCTTAGTGTTTTTGTACTTGAGGGCTAGGATTTTGCTCATCTCCACTTACAAGAGGAGGCGTCTTGACCCTTCATTGCCTTTTTTACAGGCATGTTGAGGGTGGACCTATGTTTTCATATGCAAGAATGCTAACTCAATCCTCTCCGTACACTTGTATAGTTAGGATGTCCAAATTGGATGAGTTAAAATTCTTTCCTGAGGGGGAGGCTTGGGGGCATTCAACTAGAAGAATATGCTGTTAATTCATCGAATGGAACTTGATAGGGTAAATGTTGATAGAGTAATCCTAGTGCTAGGTAGTTTAGTGCTGTAGTCCATTTTGCCCTGGTCTGCTTTTAGTGTTTAGTTGGATACGAGGCAATGCTCATGCTGTTGGTCCCCCATTCGTGGTATAAATTGAAAGAGGCGCATATGTTTGGTTCAAACCTTACCTTCATAACAAACAGTAACATACTTGTGATTCATATCCCTGCCGTTAAGGATGAATTCTTTTGTTGGTTGCAGTTCGACGAGCAGAAAGATCAGGCAGTGGTTGAGAAGATACTGAGGGTTGTTTTCTTGGATGTTCAAAACCCAGGCCCTGTAAGTAAATCATACAAACACCGTTACTTATAAGAACTTTCTTCCATGGACAGAATCATAATAATATGTCTCATGTTCCATTTGTTTCCAAAGCAACTGGAAAAGCTGAACACTCAGTTAGCCGAGGCAGAAGCTGCACTTGAGGCGCGGAAGAAACCTCCAGAAGAGAATGGTCCTAAAATTGTTGGTGAAGGGCTTGTCATTGATGAATGGGTATGTATATCACTTCAGATCTCCTACGGTGTTCCAGCTCTTTGTTTTCTTGTGAAATTCCTTTTCCAGTGCTAAAATCTATCCTCCGTGTGTTCGTCGCAGAAAGAGAGGAGGGAAAGATACCTCGCACAACAACAGGTTGAAGCGGTCGACTCGGTGTAAATTGTACCTTCTTGTGCTAGAGCAGCATATGGCTTGAGCAATGTGTTGTGATAATTCTTATAAACTGCTAGGTTCTGCTAGTTTAGTGTGCGGTAGTTTAGAGTTGTGCTTGAAGGATCGGTCTCCAGTGAACAAGCTAACCTTTGGTTGTTTCGGTACTCGCTGTGTAACAGATAAATTAATTGGCTTGTCAGAACAATAAAGTGCATATGCGTAGCTTCCGTTTATCTCTTGCGAGAGCTGCCTTGCTTATGATGGTTTCTTAATGATGTGTTAATTTTTTTTGTCGATTCTTTTGCTGCTTCACAAAAGAACTTCTGCCGGGTCTTTTACACTACCTATGTCTTTATACTTGATATTTAGATCGGCTAGAACATTTCACAAAAGATCGTCTAGAACATGGGCTCAGATTCTGCGAAATAAGTATCTTCAGGCTAAAACTTTGGCTTAGGTGACTGTGCGCCCGACTGATTCTCTGTTTTGGAAAGGGTTGATCAGAGTCAAGCCCCTCTTCTTTAACAGGGCAAAAATCTTAGTCGGTGATGGGGCTAACACGAGGTTCTGGAAGGATACGTGGCTTGGGGAGACGCCTCTGGCACTTCAATATCCTACTCTGTATAACATTGTTCAACGTCGAGAAGCCTATGTTGCAACTGTCTTATAGTCCACGCCTCTCAATATTAGCTTCCGAAGGACGCTAGTAGGCCATCGTTGGGAGGCATGGCTTCATCTTGTACGAAGGTTGATGGACGTCCAGCTGTCTCAGCAGCCAGATAGATTGTTTTGGAAACTGACTAAGGACGGCAGGTTCTCGGTCAAATCCATGTATCTGGATGTCATAAACACTAGTGTCATTCCTTGCTCGAAGCACGTCTGAAAAGTTAAGGTACCTTTGCGAATCAAAGTGTTTATGTGGTTTGTGCATAAACAAGTCATTTTGACAAAAGACAACCTGGCAAAACGCAATTGGATGGGTTCTGCTAGGTGTAGCTTTTGTGGTTGTAACGAAACTATAAGGCACCTCTTTCTAGATTGTCCGCTGGCTAAGATTCTTTGGCGTTCGATTCATATTGCTTTTAATATTACTCCACCTACCTCTATCAATATGTTATTTGGAACATGGCTTGACGGGGTTAACTTGGATGTAGCAAGACACATTCGTGTCGGAGTGTGTGCCTTGCTATGGGCAGTATGGAACTGCAGAAATGATTTGGTTTTTAACAGAAAAACGAACTTTCACTTTTTGCAGGTTATCTTCAGGGCCACAGCATTGATCCGTATGTGGTCGTTACTCACTCCAACGGAGGCCAGGGGGCGTTTGGCTACTGTGTCTACCCGATGGGAGATGGTAGCTCGGGATATTTTCAACCGGTTTGGATGGCGGTCATGTAATAGGATAGGCATGTAGTGCTCCTATTTTATTTGCCAGCCGGTTGTGGCTTCTTGATTAGGCTCGCTTGAGTAGCTTGTTTTCTTTTCGTACCTTCAGATGTTGGAGATTTTTGTGACTGCTTTTGTTTTTTAATTATGAGCCGTATGCATCTTTCTGATGTAGAGGCCGGGATAATACCCCTTTTCTAAAAAAAATAAGAAATATAAGAACGTTTACTTATATTTCTTTACAGAGGGAGTATCAAAATAAGTTGTAAGTGCAAAACACAGTATATCTTATTTTATTTGGCAATTATGTCAAAGAAATTTTGTACTGAAGTTGATTTTACCTTGATACTGAAATAGCCTATTTCTTATAGACAGTGCTACGCGTCCGCCGGATGATAATCTAGTTAGATCGGCCGCCTCGAGTACCGTTGGATGCCTTCTGAAATAGCTCTGATCTACTGGCCCAGCCAGCCGAGTATTGCGCTCATGGGCTGTGCAACAAAGGACCTTGTTGCAAAGGTCTATAGAGACAACGCCGCCACGCCGTCATGGCCTGAGCGCCTCGGCCATGGAGCGTCACCGGCCACCAGAGTTATCGTGCCTTCTCTGACCCAACACCCCGAGCAACTATGTCTACTCCAGCACGACAACGACAAGCGCTCACGCCGTGCACTCCTTTGGCAATTTCTGCAACCGAAGCCATGTTTCTGAAACATGTGTCATGTTGCAATGGTTGGCCTTTCAAGCTCTAGTGTCGTGCGCTCCTCTGACACTTTCTGCAATGAGGGATATGTTTCTGAAACAAGACCCCTATTACAGAATAAAAAATCTTCACCATCGAACCATTTCTGAAACAATACATCTGTTGCAGAAACCTTCTAAAACTAAACCTTGTTGCTGGAAAAAACTTCATCACCAAAAGTTTTTTTTTTCTGAAACATGACCTTTGTTGCTGGAACTTTTTGAAACAAGACCCTTGCTACAAAAAAATTGTCTACACAAGACTTATGCCCTGCGTGCGCATTTGATTAGAATTGATCCGACGGCAACGCAAGAGGCAGATCCTGCGCGTTCATCCACCGGCTGAAGAGTAGCTTTTTCCATTTCTTATGCAAGATATGGATTTACTTGGTGATTTTATATTTGGTCGTTTACATAAAAGTTTTTTTTTTGAGTTCAAATAAGCTGGAGTCCTATGCAAAATGGAGGAAGAGAAAAGTAATGCTCACTCAATCTAAAATGGAGGAAAAGAAAGGTAAAGCTCACTCTCAGATGAGAGATATCCTACACATACCTATCGGCACACAACAGCAGTTCCTACAACTACTCTGTTAGTACTAATTTAATCCCTTCATCAGTACTCCCTCTGCTTTTATTTACTTTGTATATTACAGTTGACTGAAGTCAAACTTTATAAAATTTTGATCAAGTTTATAAAAAACAATATAAACATATACCATAACAAATCTATATGATGTGAAAAGTACATTCAATAATAAATCTAATGGTATTGATTTGTTATTATATAATGTTCATATTTTTGTTTATAAACTTTGTCGAAGTTTACAAAGTTTGACTTTGACCAAAGCTAATACGCGGACTAAATAAAAATAGAAGAAGTATATTTTTTTAGTCGAACCCATCAGTATCTCCACCTACTCTTTACTAGCTTAATTAACCACTTGATCATATCATATCACTAACATGAATTACCTCCCCCCCTCCCCCTCCCCTCCGAGAGGCGGCTCAGGCGGGCAGCGCCGCCATTGCCCCTCCCTCCCTGTTGCCACTGCCAAACATCGTCAAGCAAAGCTCGTGTTGGCTAGCGGCGGCGGGAATTTCTCTCGCGTGGGTCGTTGGGGATCAGTCCAGCAAGGCATGGTGTTGCTCTAAGGCTGGTCATAGTGGAGAGTAACTTAGACTAGTAACATACATATGTTACTAGTCTATGTTACTACCTTCATAGTGGGTAGTGTCATATATGTGGTAACATAGTTGCCTTCATTTATTACTTTGTAGACTCATTATGCATTGGAAACCGCTATGTGATGGTAACATATTATGTTACTCTATTTGCCTCTCTCCTCATTAACTACTTGCCACATCACCAATTTTGCTTATGTGGCATCTATGTTACTACCTATGTTACTCCCACTATGACCAGTCTAATGGCAAGATGGCCTAGGCCATCGCCGACTCTCCCCTAGGTGGCACTGCGCAACACCCGATAGTGCGGCGTGGATCGCGATGGTGGCGGCTTTGGATCCCGGTGACACGACATCCGGCGTGCTCTGCGGCATCTCCCAGGTAACGGCCTTCGGCTTGTCCCATGGCGTACATCGCAACACCGACAAGGCGGCGTAGATCATGGCGACATTGGCTTCTGATCCCGGCGACACGACATCAGGCGTGCTATGCGACGTGTCCCAAGCGACGCTCGTCGGGAGGCACAACGGCTGGCGTGCTCGGTGCGTGCATAGTGCTTCAATCGGGAGGCACGATGTTGATCTAGCGACTATTCGCTACTGATCCAGCAATGGTGATTTGCCTTTTGTGATCTTTTGACCATGTTGGCCCCTGGACCAATGGGCCTGGGTAGAGCTCTCTCTGGCGAGGTGGTGTGCTCTGTCGTTGGTGTTTCTAAAGCGGTGGCCACACCACGGATTGCGATGGTCACCGAAAAGTCTTTGTGAGGGTTCCTCTCAGATCCGGTGGTTGTCTTTGGTAGTGAGATGTAAACTATGGACAATGGATTGACACGGAGGAATGGCTGTGCAGCTGCCGGGGTCGCAAATCGCATGTAGCTACTGAGATCGTGGAAAAGTGGTGGTGCTACTCGAGCATCCGGTCTCGGGCTCTAGGGTAAAAGCCTATGTTAGACTCGAGTTGTTTATGTACCTGGCAATGATGATGTTTTTACATCATTACCTTATTGAAGACATTACTCGGATGTACTTAGACTGGTTCTTCAGGGTGAAAAAATAGATTAGGATCCGGTGACGAATGCGCTTGAGCGCCACTCCTTTAAGGTGTTGATGTCGAAGAATCTCGTTGTCCGTGTGATGTCATGAGATGGTTGGTGCCAATGTCATTGTTGTACTTTGCCAACCGTGTATTTGATTGTTTTACGGGGTTTTTTCCTCGCGTACGCATAACTTTGGTCTTGTATGAATTTACTATTTGCTGGCATGTTTTTATGTGCGTGCATTTATGTTGGATGTGTGCATCTTAATTGTGCAGAGGTCAGATGTGTGTTTATTGTGTTTTGCATTCTCTTGATGCTTTAATTTGAGCCAATAAAATCCACCATTTACTTTCCTGAGAACATAAATTACCTCCTAGTGTACTTTCACTATGCAGAGATGTATATTCTTGTGAACATGTACATATCCTACAATATGCAATTTTTAGGTTCAAATTTGATCACAGAAGATTGTCAATATATTGTGAAGAAAAATATTGTCAGAATATTACTTTTGAAAGTCTGTCCGACACAATGAACCATTTAGTGCCAACTTTCACTTAATCAACATAGATAGCTTTACTTATTTTAGTTGTAAAAGCTTGAAAGTTTGCATTAATGCAAAACGACATACATTTACAAACAGAAACATAAATATTCTAAGTCCAAAGGATAACAAACTTTTTGACAGCGATGTCCACTTGTGCAGAAAAAAAATGTAGAGCGTGACCAGAAAGCAACGACAATGATGTTACCAGATGAGATTCAGAAGATCTGTAATCCATATAATATACGCGACGCAACTGGTAACTTATGCACTTATCTTCAGTCCTTGCCAGTTTAATTACTGTTAATAGGTAAGGCTGGCCCAACAACTAATCCTAGTTAATGAACAATATAAACTGCACATGACGTCCAAAATTATACCTGACGGATATGGACGATGTTGATTCTTTAGCCGGTTAACAATATTGCTAGTGATGCTAGTTTTGTCAACTAAGCAAAGGCATCCGTGAGAGCTCCAAAACACTGAAAGAGACGTGCAAAACTAATATGTACTGCCTCCGTAAACTATCCTAAATATTGCTAGGGAATAGTGTAGTAAAAGATCTTTTAGATCACTAAAAGGGAGTACGTCTGAACATAAACTGTTTTTCAACTAGTTTCTTGAATAATAGCAGAGCTCCTGTCGTATGTAAAAAATGGTAGCTGCTACACATATCCGTTGGCGATTGATGCTTATCTCACTTGTTTAACTAGCCAATGGCAAACTAGTACGAAGAGCTGTACCCATCCTGATGGTTTACTTTGACAATGTCAGAGGAAAAGAACGGAGCGGCACATGCAGCAACAAGCTCGGATTAGGATGAAGTTCCATGTCAGCACGGTTAGAACTTATCCACATCAGTAACAGTATCTGCATGCGATTTTCATGGATCAACCATCGACTGGATGCTGCAGAGAAGACAAGCGACCATAACTGCAGGTCCATATCCAAACCAGGCACCGGCCTCAGGATGAGGAGCCACACCCACTGGATCGAACGAACCAGTGGTCTACTCGCCACCTGTTTCCACGGCTGCCTGCAAAACAATTGGCCATTGAAAATAGCCCATGTTGTCGCAGCGGCTGTATATATACGGCTTGCCTGTCACCTGCCTTCTCCCTCCACACATCAAACACTCCAGAAACGTCACAGTTGAGAGACAGACTTTGAGTTGCAGGTAGTGGAACTGTGGAAGTAGAACTAGCACGTATCTTTTTGAGATCTCTATCTTTTTCAGGGCAAGGAAATGAGGTTTGCAATGGCGAACAAGGCATACATGGCGGTGACTCTGGGAGCGGCCATGGAGCTCAAGGAGCAGGTGGCCAAGCCGTGCTCGGCGGCGGCGAAGCGGGGCCTGCCGGTGGTGGCTGTCCGGTCGTCGGCCGTCAAGGTCGATGGCGTCTCGGTTGCCGCCGAGGAGTCGCTGAGGATGGTCATGTACCTCAGCTGCTGGGGCCCATGTTAGGCTAGGTTGACAAGCTGTAAATACATGACTTTTCTTTTGACACGGGTGAATACATGATCTGGAGTTCTGGCCGAAAGTATCTCGTGATTCTGAGTATCGATCTAACTATTATTGAATTCATACTCCGGCCAATTACTTCAAAAATCTAAACTGATGGATATAACTAAACAATATATTTCAATACTTCACCTCAGGTCTAAGCTTCTTTAGTCCTTAAACGTGGGACCGCTGTAGGCCGCAAAAAAATAATAATACCATGTTGGCAGAATCTTGAACTGGAGATCACTTGGCTCGAATACCGAACTGATTTCATCCACCAGCTAGTTGTTTTAAAAGTCTGAGCTAATGAAAGAAGACGGACAATAAATGTCAACACTATTACGCTCTCTCGGTATGAAATCCAATTATCTGATCTTTTATTTGTGACTTGTGAGGGACTCAAAGAAGAAAGAGGTCAAGCAAGAGAAATTACATCAAGGTTTTGCTTTCTGGTAGAGCCACAACGAGTTAGTACCTCCGGTAGAGGTCAAGCAGGAAAAACTACATTTGAGCATTTTCATTTTGGAGTAGGGTGTTCTCGAGGACGAGCTCCATGGAGCTCTTTAAAAAAAATCAAGTCACATTTTTTTTAGTTTTTAAAATCCTAAAATAATTCTACAAGTTCATATGACCGTACTTTACATGTGTATAAAGTTTGGCAATGAAACATTTTGGTGAGAGCTACACTAAAAAAACAAAGTTATGATTTTCAAAATGGTGAACAGTAATCTATTTCATTTTGAAAGTTTAGACACATGTAGTGTACTACATCCGTATGAAGGTGTGTGATTTTTTAGAATTTTCTGAAACTTCAAAAATATGATTTTTGAAATTTTCAGAAAAAAGAGTTTTATGGTGCTCGTCCTCCATTTAGCATTTTCATTCAGTACTTGGTTATATATCTTCTCATACGATTTTGGATGCACTACTTCTTTGATACATAGGTGAGATGTAGGAGCCCAACTCAGTCCATAAGTTCAGCACTTGTGGGCCATTGATATCTTAGCTGAAATGTTGAGCCACTGGTTCGGATGGCTCCTCGAAAGAAGAGCCGAACCAAGAGGAGCTTTTTTAAAAAGAGAAACACGACCCAAGGTCCCTCAAAATGCGTGAACCAACCTGTGGTTAAATGGTTAGGAAGAAAGTAGTATCCCCTGCCCACCAGAGATCAAGTCCCACACTTGACATTGGTGCTTGCATTTTCCTGGCATTCTTCCGGTCCTTGCGGCGATGTGCGTTCGGTGGGAGAAGACGTTCGGTCGACTACGAAAACGTCTGTGGTGACTTTGTCAATCTCAAAATGATGTGCCGGCTTTGTCTCTGGAAGGTGACCATAGTGGTAGGGTATGCGTGCGTGTGTTCATAGCGATGAATGTATGTGCGTATATATGAATGTCTGCATGTGTACTGTGTTTAAAAAAAGCCCCCCAAAATGTGTGGCTATGTCAAAAGTGATACACCACTTCAAAGAGGATTCGGAAAGAAAAAACATTTACATTCATGTCCTCCTTTTTACAAGAATGGCCCTATATAGAGGCTGAAACTAGATTACAATACAGTCCTATTGCAGCCAACACCTCGCCAGAGTTGCTTCACCATCGACACTCGGGCATAATCCTCACCATCGACATAAGTCTCCATTTCCCTCTTCTTCAGTTGCTTAGTGGCTAATGTAGGAGGGCAAAAGAGACCAACAAACAACCAAACGAGAAGGGGGGATGATAACCAAGATGCAAATGGCGTCATCTGGTTCAAACCTGGTGTTGAAAGACCTATTGGAAAATTTTAGGTGCAAGGTTGGATCCACACCTAAAGTGAGGTTTATCAGCTAATCTATTAAGGCATGTACAATGGTTGATTAGACGGTCTTTTCTTGTGTGTTGCACATTATTTAGTGAAGGCACTAATATATGCATGTTATACAATGTTTCTTTATTAGGAATAAAGTACAAACGTAGACGCACACTCATCCATATACATGTACATAGATATTACCCTTATGAGCACCTTTGAGACACCGAGTAGAAATATTTTGAGACTGATAAAGTCCCCATAGATGCCTCATAATCGACGGGCACACCATACCTACGAAAGAATAGTGTCGAGAAGTCTGAAATATATACAATAAAATGCAACCACACGTATCCAATATAGGACTTGAATCCGGCTGGGCAGGTTTAACCACAAGGAACCTAGTCATATGAGCTACACTCAGTTTGCTTAAACAATGGATTATATGTTAGTGTTATCTCTACCATTTAATGCTACAACATCCTAAAATTGAGGGACATGCAAAATTAAAACTAAAAACATGTAAATAAGATAAGACAACATGTACAATGGACAAATGTCTTAGCTTTCTTCATAAGATACCATCTCGTAGCTAAGAGAAGGCAAGACTCTCTCTCTCTCTCTCTCACGCACACACACACCTACTAATTAGTGTCATTAGTGCATCTAGTGCCCCTTGAGGGTTTTGAATGATTTTATGGACAAAACAGTTAAGGAACTAATATGTTTGTGAATATACACAGGTGATAGTCTCCGAGAATTTGGTTTAACAAAGAGTTATGACCCCTAAAAATGGTGTGGATACATTGAAGAACATGGAATGCCCATTTGACGCTAACGAAGTGAGTGAAATATGCCCTAGAGGTAATAATAAAGTTGTTATTTATATTTCCTTATATCATGATATATGTTTATTATTCATGCTAGAATTGTATTAACCGGAAACTTAGTACATGTGTGAATGCATAGACAAACAGAGTGTCACTAGTATGCCTCTACTTGACTAGCTCGTTAATCAAAGATGGTTAAGTTTCCTAACCATGAACAAAGAGTTGTCATTTGATAAACGAGATCACATCAATAGAGAATGATGTGATTGACTTAACCCATCTGTTAGCTTAGCACTATGATCGTTTAGTATATTGCTATTGCTTTCTCCATAACTTATACATGTTCCTATGACTATGAGATTATGCAACTCCAGAATACCGGAGGAACACTTAGTGTGCTATCAAGCGTCACAACGTAACTGGGTGATCATAAAGATGCTCTACAGGTATCTCCAATGGTGTTTGTTGAGTTGGCATAGATCGAGATAAGGATTTGTCACTCCGATTGTCGGTGCGGTATCTTTGGGCCCTCTCGGTAATGCACATCACTATAAGCCTTGCAAGCAATGTGACTAATGAGTTAGTTGCGGGATGATGCATTACAGAATGAGTAAAGAGACTTGCCAGTAATGAAATTGAACTAGGTATGATGATACCAACGATTGAATCTCGGGCAAGTAACATACCGATGACAAATGGAACAACGTATGTTGTTATGCGGTTTGACTGATAAAGATCTTCGTAGAGTATGTAGGAACCAATATGAGCATCTAGGTTCCGCTATTGTTTATTGACCGGAGACAAGTCTCGGTCATGTCTGCATAGTTCTCGAATCCGTAGGTCCGCGCGCTTAACGTTTGGTGACGATCAGTATTATGAGTTTATGTGTTTTGATGTACCTAAGATAGTTCGGAGTCCCAGATATGACCATGGACATCACGAGGAGTATCTAAATGGTCGAGACATAAAGATTGATATATTGGACGGCTATATTCGGACACCGGAAGTGTTCCGGGTGATTTTGGAGAAAACCGGAGTGCTGGAGGGTTACCGGACCCCCCCGGGGGAACTAGTGGGCCTAGATGGGCTTTAGTGGAGAGAGAGGGGTGGCCAGGGCAGGCCGCGCGCCCCCTCCTGTTGGGGAACGTAGTAATTTCAAAATTTCCCTACGCACACACAAGATCATGGTGATGCATAGCAACGAGAGGGGAGAGTGTTGTCTACGTACCCTCGTAGACCGGAAGCGAAAGCGTTAGCACAACGCGGTTGATGTAGTCGTACGTCTTCATGGCCCGACCAATCAAGCACCGAAACTACGACACCTCCGAGTTCTAGCACACGTTCAGCTCGATGACGATCCCCGGACTCCGATCCAGCAAAGTGTCGGGGAAGAGTTCCACAGCACGACGGCGTGGTGACGATCTTGATGTTCTACCATCGCAGGGCTTCGCCTAAGCACCGCTATAATATTATCAAGGATTATGGTGGAGGGGGGCACCGCACACGGCTAAGAGAATGATCACGAAGATCAACTTGTGTGTATAGAGGTGCCCCCTGCCCCCGTATATAAAGGAGCAAGGGGGGAGGCTGGCCGGCCCTTGGGGCGCGCCAAGGAGGGGGGGAGTCCTCCTCTTAGTAGGAGTAGGACTCCCTTTTCCTAGTCCAACTAGGAAGAGAGAAGGGGAAAGGAAAGAGAGGGAGATGGAGAGGGAAAGAGGGGCCGCGCCCCCCTCCCCTAGTCCAATTCGGACTCCTCATGGGAGGGGGCGCGCCACCTCCTGGGCTGCTGCCCTCTCTCTCCCCTCAGGCCCACTAAGGCCCAATACTTCCCCGGGGGGTTCCGGTAACCCTTCCGGCACTCCGGTTTTCCCCGATATCACCTGAAATACTTCCGGTGTCCGAATATAGCCGTCCAATATATCGATCTTTATGTCTCGACCATTTCAAGACTCCTCATCATGTCTGTGATCATATTCGGGACTCCGAACAACCTTCGGTACATCAAAATATATAAACTCATAATGAAACTGTCATCGTAACATTAAGCGTGCGCACCCTACGGGTTCGAGAACAATGTAGACATGACTGAGACACGTCTCCGGTCAATAACCAATAGCGGAACCTGGATGCTCATATTGGCTCCTACATATTCTACGAAGATCTTTATCGGTCAGACCGCATAACAACATACTTTGTTCCCTTTGTCATCGGTATGTTACTTGCCCGAGATTCGATCGTCGGTATCTCAATACCTAGTCCAATCTCGTTATCGGCAAGTCTCTTTACTCGTTTCGTAATACATCATCTCGCAGCTAACTCATTAGTTGCATTGCTTGCAAGGCTTAAGTGATGTGCATTACCGAGAGGGCCCAGAGATACCTCTCTAACAATCGGAGTGACAAATCCTAATCTCGAAATACGCCAACCCAACATGTACCTTTGGAGACACCTGTAGAGCACCTTTATAATCACCCAGTTACGTTGTGACGTTTGGTAGCACACAAAGTGTTCCTCCGACAAACGGGAGTTGTATAATCTCATAGTCACAGGAACATGTATAAGTCACGAAGAAAGCAATAGCAACATACTAAACGATCGGGTGCTAAGCTAATGGAATGGGTCATGTCAATCACATCATTCTCCTAATGATGTGATCCCGTTAATCAAATAACAACACATGTCTATGGTTAGGAAACATAACCATCTTCGATTAACGAGCTAGTCAAGTAGAGGCATACTAGTGACGTTTAGTTTGTCTATGTATTCACACAAGTATTATGTTTCCGGTTAATAAAATTCTAGCATGAATAATAAACATTTATCATGATATAAGGAAATAAATAATAACTTTATTATTGCCTCTAGGGCATATTTCCTTCAGTCTCCCACTTGCACTAGATTCAATAATCTAGATTACACAGTAATGATTCTAACACCCATGGAGTCTTGGTGCTGATCATGTTTTGCTTGTGGAAGAGGCTTAGTCAACGGGTCTGCTACATTCAGATCCGTATGTATCTTGAAAATCTCTATGTCTCCCACTTGGACTAGATCCCGGATGGAGTTGAAGCGTCTCTTGATGTGCTTGGTTCTCCTGTGAAATCTGGATTCCTTTGCCAAGGCAATTGCACCAGTATTGTCACAAAAGATTTCAATTGGATCCGATGCACTAGGTATGACACCTAGATCGGATATGAACTCCTTCATCCAGACTCCTTCGTTTGCTGCTTCCGAATCAGCTATGTACTCCGCTTCACATGTAGATCCCGCCACGACGCTTTGTTTAGAACTGCACCAACTGACAGCTCCACCGTTTAATGTAAATACGTATCCGGTTTGCGATTTAGAATCGTCCGGATCAGTGTCAAAGCTTGCATCAACGTAACCATTTACGATGAGCTCTTTGTCACCTCCATATACGAGAAACATATCCTTAGTCCTTTTTAGGTATTTCAGGATGTTCTTGACCGCTGTCCAGTGATCCACTCCTTGATTACTTTGGTACCTCCCTGCTAGACTTATAGCAAGACACACATCAGGTCTGGTACACAGCATTGCATACATGATAGAGCCTATGGCTAAAGCATAGGGATCATCTTTCATTTTCTCTCTATCTTCTGCAGTGGTCGGGCATTGAGTCTTACTCAACTTCACACCTTGTAACACAGGCAAGAATCCTTTCTTTGCTTGATCCATTTTGAACTTATTCCAAACTTTGTCAAGGTATGTGCTTTGTGAAAGTCCAATTAAGCGTCTTGATCTATCTCTATAGATCTTAATGCCCAATATGTAAGCAGCTTCACCGAGGTCTTTCATTGAAAAACTCTTATTCAAGTATCCATTTATGCTATCCAGAAATTCTATATCATTTCAGAAATGCTATAGAGCTCCCACTCACTTTCTTGTAAATACAGGCTTCTCCAAAAGTCAGTACAAAACCAAATGCTTTGATCACACTATCAAAGTGTTTATTCCAACTCCGAGAGGCTTGCACCAGTCCATAAATGGATCGCTGGAGTTTGCACACGTTGTTAGTTCCCTTTGGATCGACAAAACCTTCCGGTTGCATCATATACAACTCTTCTTCCAGAAATCCATTCGGGAATGCAGTTCTGACATCCATCTGCCAAATTTCATAATCATAAAATGCGGCAATTGCTAACATGATTCAGACAGATTTAAGCATCGCTATGGGTGAGAAGGTCTCATCGTAGTCAATCCCTTGAACTTGTCGAAAACCTTTTGCGACAAGTCAAGCTTTGTAGACAGTAACATTACCGTCAGCGTCAGTCTTCTTCTTGAAGATCCATTTATTCTCAATTGCTTGCCGATCATTGGGCAAGTCAACCAAAGTCCACACTTTGTTCTCATACATGGATCCCATCTCAGATTTCATGGCTTCAAGCCATTTTGCGGAATCTGGGCTCACCATCGCTTCTTCATAGTTTGCAGGTTCATCATGATCTAGTAGCATGGCTTCCAGAACAGGATTACCGTACCACTCTGGTGCGAATCTTACTATGGTTGATCTACGAGGTTCAGTAGTAACTTGTTCTGAGGTTTCATGATCATCATCATTAACTTCCTCACTAATTGGTGTAGGTGTCACAGAAACCGGTTTCTGTGATGTACTACTTTCCAATAAGGGAGCAGGTATAGTTACCTCATCAAGTTCTACTTTCCTCCCACTCACTTCTTTTGAGAGAAACTCTTTCTCTAGAAAGGATCCATTCTTAGCAACAAATGTCTTGCCTTCGGATCTGTGATAGAAGGTGTACCCAACTGTCCCCTTTGGGTATCCTATGAAGACACATTTCTCCAATTTGGGTTCGAGCTTATCAGGTTGAAGTTTTTTCACATAAGCATCACAGCCCCAAACTTTTAGAAACGACAACTTTGGTTTCTTGCCAAACCACAGTTCATAAGGCGTCGTCTCAACAGATTTTGATGGTGCCCTATTTAACGTGAATGTGGCCGTCTCTAAAGCATAACCCCAAAACGATAGCGGTAAATCTGTAAGAGACATCATAGACCGTACCATATCAAGTAAAGTATGATTACGACGTTCGAACACACCATTACGCTGTGGTGTTCCGGGTGGCGTGAGTTGCGAAACTATTCCGCATTGTTTCATATGTAGACCAAACTCGTAACTCAAATATTCTCCTCCACGATCAGATCGTAGAAACTTTATTTTCTTGTTACGATGATTTTCAACTTCACTCTGAAATTCTTTGAACTTTTCAAATGTTTCAGACTTATGTTTCATTAAGTAGATATACCCATATCTGCTTAAATCATCTGTGAAGGTGAGAAAATAACGATATCCACCATGAGCTTCAACATTCATTGGACCACATACATCTGTATGTATGATTTCCAACAAATCTGTTGCTCTCTCCATAGTACCGGAGAACGGTGTTTAGTCATCTTGCCCATGAGGCACGGTTCGCAAGTACCAAGTGATTCATAATCAAGTGGTTCCAAAAGTCCATCAGTATGGAGTTTCTTCATGCGCTTTACACCGATATGACCTAAACGGTAGTGCCACAAATAAGTCGCACTATCATTATCAACTCTGCATCTTTTGGCTTCAACATTATGAATATGTGTATCACTACTATCGAGATTCATCAAAAATAGACCACTCTTCAAGGGTGCATGACCATAAAAGATATTACTCATATAAATAGAACAACCATTATTCTCTGATTTAAATGAATAACCGTCTCGCATCAAAACAAGATCCAGATATAATGTTCATGCTTAACGCTGGCACCAAATAACAATTATTTAGGTCTAATACTAATCCCGATGGTAGATGTAGAGGTAGCGTGCCGACTGCGATCACATCGACTTTGGAACCATTTCCCACACGCATCGTCACCTCGTCCTTCGCCAGTGTTCGCTTAATCCGTAGTCCCTGTTTCGAGTTGCAAATATTAGCAACAAAACCAGTATCAAATACCCAGGTGCTACTGCGAGCTCTAGTAAGGTACACATCAATAACATGTATATCACATATACCTTTGTTCACCTTGCCATCCTTCTTATCCGCCAAATACTTGGGGCAGTTCCGCTTCCAGTGACCAGTCTGCTTGCAGTAAAAGCACTCAGTTTCAGGCTTAGGACTAGACTTGGGTTTCTTCTCCTGAGCAGCAACTTGCTTGCTGTTCTTCTTGAAGTTCCCCTTCTTCTTCACCTTGCCCTTTTTCTTGAAACTAGTGGTCTTGTTGACCATCAACACTTGATGCTCCTTCTTGATTTCTACCTCCGCAGTTTTTAGCATTGTGAAGAGATCGGGAATTGTTTTATCCATCCCTTGTATTTATAGTTCATCACGAAGCTCTTGTAGCTAGGTGGAAGTGATTGGAGAATTCTGTCAATGACGCAATCATCCGGAAGATTAACTCCCAGTTGAATCAAGTGATTATTATACCCAGACATTTTGAGTATATGCTCACTGACAGAACTGTTCTCCTCCATCTTGCAGCTATAGAACTTATTGGAGACTTCATATTCTCAATCCGGGCATTTGCTTGAAATATTAACTTCAACTCCTAGAACATCTCATATGCTCCATGACGTTCAAAACATCGTTGAAGTCCCGGTTTTAAGTCGTAAAGCTTGGCACACTGAACTATCGAGTAGTCATCAACTTTACTCTGCCAAACGTTCTTAACGTTGTCAGCAGCATCTGCAGTAGGCCTGGCACCCAGCAGTGCTTCCAGGACGTAATTCTTCTCTACAGCAATGAAGATAATCCTCAAGTTATGGACCCAGTCCGTGTAATTGCTACCATCATCTTTCAACTTTGCTTTCTCAAGGAACGCATTAAAATTCAACGGAACAATAGCACGGGCCATCTATCTACAATTAAACATAAACAAGCAAGATACTATCAGGTACTAAGTTCATGATAAATTTAAGTTCAATTAATCATATTACTTAAGAACTCCCACTTAGATAGACATCCCTCTTATCATCTACGTGATCACGTGATCCAAATCAACTAAACCATAACCGATCATCACGTGAAATGGAGTAGTTTTCAATGGTGAACATCACTATGTTCATATCTACTATATGATTCACGCTCGACCTTTCGGTCTTAGTGTTCCGAGGCAATATCTGCATATGCTAGGCTCGTCAAGTTTAACCTGAGTATTCTGCGTGTGCAAAACTGGCTTGCACCCGTTGTAGATGGACGTAGAGCTTATCACACCCGATCATCATGTGGTGTCTGGGCACGACGAACTTTGGCAACTGTGCATACTCAGAGAGAACACTTTTATCTTGAAATTTAGTGAGAGATCATCTTATAATGCTACCGTCAATCAAAGCAAGATAAGATGCATAAAAGATAAACATCACATGCAATCAATATAAGTGATATGATATGGCCATCATCATCTTGTGCTTGTGATCTCCATCTCCGAAGCATCGTCATGATCACCATTGTCACCGGCGCGACACCTTGATCTCCATCGTAGCATCGTTGTCGTCTCGCCAATCTTATGCTTCTACGACTATCGCTACCGCTTAGTGATAAAGTAAAGCATTATAGGGCGATTGCATCGCATACAATAAAGCGACAACCATATGGCTCCTGCCAGTTGCCGATAACTCGGTTACAAAACATGATCATCTCATACAATAAAATTGGGACATTTACATCTATGCCACTAATTTGCGCCCACTCTCAGATTTACCCCTAATTTCAAAGCCTGCTCAAATTTGCCCCTCCGCAGTTCGGTGCACTTACAGAAATACCCTTCTGTGTCGTTACCGTCCGGTCAAAGCAGGTCAAAGCAGGTCAAAGGGCTTTGACCGTCCTGAAAAAATAGCAAAAAAATTCTAAAAAATCTGAAAATTTGTGGGATCAAAGATACTCAGGTTTGCAAGGTGCGTGAAAAGTTTCGTGCTGTTTGTACATTCCAGGAGCTCATGTCAGAGGAAAAACAATAAATATGTAAGCCTGTGAACAGTAAATTCAAAAAATAGCAAGAAAATTAAAAAAATATAAATTTTTTTGGCATCAAAGAGGCGCGAGTCTGCAAGCTGCGTGCAAATTTTTGTTGTGTTTGGACATTGAAGGGGCTTGTGGAGAAAAAACAAAATTTGGCTCGGGAAAAAACTTGGGAAAAATGACTATTTTCTTTTTTCTTGCTAGAGCTCCTCGCATGTCTTTTGATCACAAAAACTTGCAAGCACCTTGTGCACCCAAGCCACTTTGATGCCAAAAAAATTCATATTTTTTTAAATTTTCTTGCTATTTTATTTCAAATTTATTGTTCACAAGCGTGCAGATTAACTGTTTTTTCTCGCCACGAGCTCCTGGAATGTCCAAATAGCACGAAAATTTGCACAGACCTTGGGCACATGAGTATCTTCGATCTCACAAAAATTTAGATTTTTTAGATTTTTTTGCTATTTTTTTTAGGACGGTCAAAGCTGTTTGACCGGACGGTAATGGCGTAGAAGGGCATTTCTATAAGGGCACCTAACGGCGGAGGGGCAAATTTGAGCAGGCTTTCGAATTAGGGGTATATCTGATTAGGTGGTTCGAGTTAGGGACAGAAATGCAAATGGCCCAATAAAATTTAGCATCATTTCTTGACCATATCACATCACAACATGCCCTGCAAAAACAAGTTAGACGTCCTCTACTTTGTTTGTTGCAAGTTTTACGTGGCTGCTACGGGCTTAAGCAAGAACCAATCTTATCTACGCATCAAAACCACAACTATAGTTTGTCAAGTTGGTGCTGTTTTAACCTTCGCAAGGACCGGGCGTAGCCACACTCAGTTCAACTAAAGTTGGAGAAACTAACACCCGCCAGCCACCTGTGTGCAAAGCACGTCGGTAGAACCAGTCTCGCGTAAGCGTACATGTAATGTCGGTCCGGGCCGCTTCATCCAACAATACCGCCGAACCAAAGTATGACATGCTGGTAAGCAGTATGACTTATATCGCCCACAACTCACTTGTGTTCTACTCGTGCATATAACATCAGCACATAAAACCTAGGCTCGGATGCCACTGTTGGGGAACGTAGTAATTTCAAATTTTCCCTACGCACACGCAAGATCATGGTGATGCATAGCAACGAGAGGGGAGAGTGTTGTCTACGTACCCTCGTAGACCGGAAGCGGAAGCGTTAGCACAACGCAGTTGATGTAGTCGTACGTCTTCAGGGCCCGACCGATCAAGCACCGAAACTATGACACCTCCGAGTTCTAGCACACGTTCAACTCGATGACGATCCCCGGACTCTGATCCAGCAAAGTGTCGGGGAAGAGTTCCGTCAGCACGACGGCGTGGTGACGATCTTGATGTTCTACCGTCGCAGGGCTTCGCCTAAGCACCGCTACAATATTATCGAGGATTATGGTGGAGGGGGGCACCGCACATGGCTAAGAGAACGATCACGAAGATCAACTTGTGTGTATAGAGGTGCCCCCTGCCCCCGTATATAAAGGAGCAAGGGGGAGGCCGGCCGTCCCTTGGGGCGTGCCAAGGAGGGGGGAGTCCTCCTCCTAGTAGGAATAGGACACCCTTTTCCTAGTCCAACTAGGAAGAGAGAAGGGGAAAGGAAAGAGAGGGAGAGGGAGAGGGAAAGAGGGGCCGCGCACCCCTCCCCTAGTCCAATTCAGACTCCTCATGGGAGGGGGCGCGCCACCTCCTGGGCTGCTGCCCTCTCTCTCCCCTCGGGCCCACTAAGGCCCAATACTTCCCTGGGGGGTTCCGGTAACCCTTCCGGCACTCCGGTTTTCTCCGAAATTACCCGAAACACTTCCGGTGTCCGAATATAGCCGTCCAATATATTGATCTTTATGTCTCAACCATTTCGAGACTCCTCGTCATGTCCGTGATCATATCCGGGACTCCGAACAACCTTCGGTACATCAAAATATATAAACTCATAATGAAACTATCATCGTAACGTTAAGTGTGCGGACCCTAGGGGTTCGAGAACAATGTAGACATGACCGAGACACGTCTCCGGTCAATAACCAATAGCGGAACCTGGATGCTCATATTGGCTCCTACATATTCTACGAAGATCTTTATCGGTCAGACCGCATAACAACATACGTTGTTCCCTTTGTCATCGGTATGTTACTTGCCCGAGATTCGATCGTCGGTATCTCAATACCTAGTGCAATCTCGTTATTGGCAAGTCTCTTTACTCGTTTCGTAATACATCATCTCACAGCTAACTCATTAGTTGCATTGCTTGCAAGGCTTAAGTGATGTGCATTACCGAGAGGGCCCAGAGATACCTCTATGACAATCGGAGTGACAAATCCTAATATCGAAATACGCCAACCCAACATGTACCTTTGGAGACACCTGTAGAGCACTTTTATAATCACCCAGTTACGTTGTGACGTTTGGTAGCACATAAAGTGTTTCTCTGGCAAACGGGAGTTGCATAATCTCATAGTCACAGGAACATGTATAAGTCATGAAGAAAGCAATAGCAACATACTAAACGATCGGGTGCTAAGCTAATGGAATGGGTCATGTCAATCACATCATTCTCCTAATGATGTGATCCCGTTAATCAAATGACATCACATGTCTATGGTTAGGAAACATAACCATCTTCGATTAACGAGCTAGTCAAGTAGAGGCATACCAGTGACGTTTAGTTTGTCTATGTATTCACACAAGTATTATGTTTCCGGTTAATACAATTCTAGCATGAATAATAAACATTTATCATGATATAAGGAAATAAATAATAACTTTATTATTGCCTCTAGGGCATATTTCCTTCACCTCCCCCTTGAGTCCGAATTGGACTAGGAGGAGGGTGGCGCCCCCCCCCCTTTTCCTTCCCCTCTCCCACTCCTCCCCCCTCCTAGTAGAAACTACTAGGAAAGGAGGGACCCTACTCCTACTAGGAGGAGGATTCCTTCCCTCCTTGGTGCGCCCTAGGGCCGGCCGGCCTCCCCCCTTACTCCTTTATATACGGGGGCAGGGGGCACCCTAGAACACACAACAAACATCTGTCTTAGCCATGTGTGGTGCCTCCCTCCACCATAATCCACCCCAGTCAAATCTTCATAGTGCTTAGGCAAAGCCCTGCGCCGGTAAATTCATCATCATCGTCATCACGCCGTCGTGCTCACGAAACTCTCCCTCAACACTTAGCTGGATCAAGAGTTCGTGGGACGTCACCGACCCGAACGTGTGTAGATCACGGAGGTGCCGTACTTACGGTACTAGGATCGTTCGGATCGCGAAGTCGTACGACTACATCAACCACGTTGTCATAACGATTCCGCTTACGGTCTACGAGGGTACGTGGACTACACTCTCCCCTCTCGTTTCTATGCATCACCATGATAGATCTTGCGTGTGCATAGGATTTTTTTGAAATTACTGCATTCCCCAACACGAAGTTCATTGACAAATGTGAAGCAAAAGATTGGACTTTTGTTTACTAGTTTTTACTTCTATCTGAGTAAATAGGACAAACATATTATTAAGAGGGGTCTAAGTGAAAGTTAGATTCAACTCTTCTAATGTGTGCTCAATCCAAACCTAAATCTTCGAGTGAAGAATTTGAGAGTTCAAATATGAGTTCATTTGGCTTCGAAGTCCGAGATGTAATTCTTCGGGACCCATTAGTTCAATGCCTCGCTGAAGCTGGATGTCTTGCGTGGCAAGACAATCCACATGAGTGGCCTGTTTAGAAATCTGATAGTTAGCCATGTGTTATCTTGACGTTGTGAGTGAGCCTCCAATAGTCATATCATCCCTAGAGCTTGCTCCATCGGTTATAAATAGCCACCCTACATCAACCTTGCCGGTCATACAGTGATACGACTGCACGCGGCGGGTGGTGGGCCAAGTTTCTACCACGCCGCAACATCCCGAATAGGTTTTCTTCAAGTGCACAAATTATGGGGTATGTGCTTGTTTTGATTTGGTTGTACACCGGATTCGACGCAATTTCGGTATCTCATTGCTTGCTCAAAATTGTGTGTAGGAGGGATGCAAGTTTTGGTATTGGGAAGAAAACATTGATCTGTTGATAGCACAAAATTTGATAGATGTCTGTGCGCTCATTGTTAAAATCGAAGCTAGAGATCAGACTAGAGGTGAGATTAGATGCGAAGCAACATCTACTTCTTTAGAATCAAAGAAGAAAGAAGTGTCCAAGATCGAGAAGCCGCAGATCAACAATGAAGACATAGAGAAGATATTAATCCAACTAGTGGGAGCAGTTAAGAAAATTGAATATATTTTGAAATGTCTAATTGTGGTTCTTGCTTTCTTAGTCTTGCTCTCGTGGCAAAGAATTGGTGAATTATGTACTCCAATGTCGTTGAATGAAATAAAGAAGCAAAGAAATGTGTTTCGATGGCCGAAAATGAAATGCAACTATTTTTTACTCTGTCATATATAGGGGATCGGCTAGGTCCGACGAAATTTTAGTTGAGTATATATACTCCACTAAGCTTTTACTCCGCCGGATACTCCGCTATTTTTAGGGGATCGGTTAGAAATGCCCTTAGAATGTACCATCACTAAATACAAAGGAGTCACGAGACTTGCGGGATATAATTATAATTGGTGAACATGAATTGGTGGATTATTAATCATTTACTAGATTCACTAGCCTCTAATCGTAACCATACATATTTCATGCGAGCTATCAATTTTGTCAGTGGCAATGCAACATCCTCAAATCATCGCCTTAACAAGGGTTGGCAACATTCCCCACTTTGGAGAGGCATTACTGACTTGAGTGTATACTATTGCTTGGTAGCAAGAGTCACCAAGTCAAAAGCAGATGGAGTCATGGATTATTTTTATTGTAATGCAAAAGATTACTGCAACAAACATTATCTTGCTCATATGAATCCCCCACAAGAGTTAACTCTTCTAATTTGCTCTGTCATTCAGTCCAAAATTGATTTCATGGAGTATATATAACAGTCATGCTAATTTGCTACCAAACCATGAACATCTATGCAGATTGTTTCAAATTTAGCAATCTTGAGTTAATATCTTGTTGTTTACGCAAATGTTGTTGACTTAAAACAACCATACATACTCTAATGATCACTTTTGTTTAATTTTTCAAGTGATCATCTAATTGACGGGTTTCTAATTGCATGGTGATGCCAGTGCCTCTGTTAGGGTTAATATTGGGGATTCAAGGAGTAGTGTATGGAAAGTTAGTCATCATGAGAGCACTGATGCGTGCCGTACTTCAATGTTACAACGAGTCCAAAAAATGTTGTGTGATGCTCCCTTCTGTTGGCGTAAGAGATGCCGAAGAGGAGTAGAGGCATAGATATTTAACCATAGAGTTATAAGGTTCCTACCCTATCTGAAGTTTCCAGGGAACATGTTTTCCCTACTGGTGCAAAAAAATAAGTGGTCCAACAACCTGAGATGAGAAGTCTATTCCACATAGATAATTTCTTCTTGATCTTCACTGATCTTGTCCGTTGGAGGCTTAGACATGGTTGGATTAGCTCAAGAGCATTGTATCTTTATTAGTTGTTTGTGGTGCTTGGAGCATCAGATCTATAATACCTAAATAGTTGATCCTCACTATCTTATTTCTATTGACATACAAGCTATCCACATCATCAATCAACATGCAGCCACTCATCTCACTCCACCTCATTAGTCTAGCCACATCATCTTATTTTTGTGATGATTTAATTTCTCTTCTGTCCGCTTCACGTTTTTTAATTAAATTAGAGGCAACTTCGGCGAGTCACGTTCCCGAGCCGCATACTACTGCGTTGTCTCGCATGCCCGTATGACTCGTGATCTTGCGACGGCTCATATGTTCTGGAACTAACGCAAGCATCCGAAGAGACATAATTGATCGCCTCTCCAAATCATGGCAAGTGCCTCAACATCGCATCCTCATCCCCTTTCAAATCTTGCTCGACGCAGAAGGGATAGGAGGAGGATGGAGGAGGATATAGAAGGAGTGGCCGCGGGCAGGGGATGGGAGGATCGCATCTCCCCAACGTGCTGTCGCAGCAGCATCTGAGCTTGCTGTCGATGTCGCCCATCTGCATAGCGCGGCGTCTGGAAACAGCGGGCACCTGTGTGCTCCCCGTCCGGCCTCTGAGTACCGCCGGCCGCCGGGCGCGTCCCCATGGCTGGGACGGGGGACCAACTCGAGTCCATCGACATGTGGGGAGTTCTGATGAAATGAGATTTGCGTTGTTGCCGACTGCCGTCCAACTACAGTCTCCTATCGAGTCCATTCTCCCATTTGCAGAGGTAAAGTTCAACCTTATTCGTCATCCCTTAACACCATGCTCCGACCCCAAATTCTTATATCCCAAGCCTTAAAAATCTTCTCAGGATATACGTGTGCTACAGCCAGCAATCCCAATCTATAAGGCTAATCAAGCCCAAAATAGAGGTGTCTCCACATCAATTTTTAGCAGATCGAACTGCCGGCGTACTTGATGACGCCACCCGAGGCACTGTAGCGGACTGGTGACACTGCCGTTTGAGTTCTCCGCACTTCAATGTCAGGCAAGTCATCCCAAACATTAGCTCACATGCTTTCTTCTTGGATCTACTATGCGACTGAGGTCTTTCTTAACTGAATTTGTTTGACGTATATGAGCCAAAATATGAGGTTTCTCTTAGCATAAACAGAGGCGATGTAAAGTCTTCTACCTTTTATAAGCATCAGGATGCACATGTTTTTTATGTTCGAATGTCGTTTCTTATTTAGGGAACTTATTCTTCCTCATCCCGCTTTTTCAGTTCCCATTTGGACATTTCCCACCTGATGTTGCATTGCAGTTTCATGTTGGGATGGAAGGCTAACTCTCTGTCCTCTGATCTTATAGATGAGAATACGTAAGTTAAGTCTTTATGGTGCATGGCATTTGTAATTCTTTTTAATTCCAATTGAAAAAAAATATTTACAGTTATTTTAAAGTACATTCAGTATAATTTACAATGGTGTGCACATAGACAGAGTTCTTTATATACAGCTGATGCCACATACGTAATATTGATTGCTAGCTAATTTTTATGGCCTCTTACTACCCACTGGAGGTAAACTCATATTCCACCTTTTTGTTAGCAACATTGCATTATTTTTACATGGATCGCAGTATTGTGCATTGCTAAAGAGAACAAATTACCTTGGCAAAATTTCATTCAACCAAATCGCATTAAAATATATAGCAACAAATTCTCGCAGCAACGCGTGGGGTATCATCTAGTTTCATAAATGACTTGGTCTAATATGTTTATATGAAACTTAAAGGCGTATAATTTGATTATATTTTGAGTCATAGGGGTCAATTAAATGTTGTTGGATAGCGGTGGAGTTTTGATATCATCACATTGTGGTACATATTTTACCAAGTTTCATGCAATAGGGTAAATGGTTTGAGAGCAACCATCCAAGAATGAAAGAGGACATATATTGTGTTTATCTATTTGCTGGTTTTACTTGCATGTTGTTTACTCCTCCTAAGAGTGGTTGTTGTTTATGGTCATGACAAGTTTGCAACTTCGTGTGTGTGTGGTGGTGGTGGGGGGGGGGGGGGTGAGTTGTAAGGACAACTTCATTGCATCCAATTTGATAATAGGATTATAGTGGACCGATTGTCCTACGACAGTTACTCTTTGCCCATAGGGTATTTTTCATGTAAGACCCACTTTGATTCTCACGATTCTCAAACATATGAATAGGCAAAATATAGGATTAAAGTGACATGCACATTTGAATCCTATAAGATTAGCATGGAGTGCTTGACTATAAGATTAGCATGGAGTGCTTGACGTCACAGAAAAAGAAAGGAATCGTAAAAGGAGGTTGAAGTGGATGCTAGATTTCTAATGAAATACAATACACATGATTCATTTGGGAAAAATCCTATATGATCCAATCATATGATCAAAACCTAACATAGCACATCTATAAAATATAAATAGGCTATGCTCCTAATTTTGGAGCTCTCTTATTCAATTGAGGTGTTCTATTTGGTCGTGGTTCACAATTTTGACTAGATCAATGACTTTGATTGTGGTTGTTTTGAATTTGGTTCATAGTTTTTATTCAATTCAGGTGTTAAAATTCGGATATGGTTCACAATTTTGACTGGGTCAATGGTTTTGATTAAGGTGTCCAATTTTGAATTTGGTTCATGATTTTAACCGAGTCAATGAGTTCTCAAATCTATCGGCAATGGTCAGCCTATAAAAACATATGACCCTTTCATCACCTGAAAAAAAATCATAAACATGCAACATTGTATCACTAATATAGTACATGCGCTTAACATCACAAGAAATTTTTCAAAATACATGTAGGTTGCTTAATACAGAATCACACCTCTAGAACAAGCCCACCAAAACACCACATTATTAAAAAAAAAAGAAAACATACACTATCATCACCCTCACGCATGCATCAAACCAATTTTTTTGTATGAAGTTCCGACAACACAAAGGGCAAAACAAAGCGTACACAATCCTTCTAGTATTCTTATGAATTCTGACCTTAAAAAATTCTATAGAAATCTTTTGAGTCAAAGTACCTCTGAATTGGTGTCTCTCGTATGCATGTGTTTTAAGCCTGTTCATTTCCCTTCGTCGAATCTACTCTCAAAGTGTACTGGTACAAGTTGAGATGTTGGACATACTCTCGATTAGGACCAATTATTGTGTCCCGTGGTAGTAAAATCGGAGAATTGCCATGTCAACTGTTATCTATTGGTTATGAGATGGGCTAAAAAATAGCATTCACACTACGCATGCATATAGAAATAGTATATCGAAATACTAATTAGCTACTAGAAATAAATGCAATGTGCCATAAACCTTATCTATTATGAAAACACACGCAAATTTAACTGTGCTTTTTAAACCGTGATGAAGGAAGTACTACTATCGTCGTATAGTACCACCAAACGCGGGATTAGTGTAGTGATAAGATCCAGTTTGAGACCAATTATTGTTGTCTCCGATAAAAGATGAGCAAATTACCATGTGAAGTCTCACCATGATTTGTCGCAAAGGAAAACTCTCAACCACGATTCCGTTGTACGACTACTCCAGTAAACAAACAAAGTGCGGGGGAAGTGGACAAGAGTGGATAGTACAAGAGAATACAAAGGCGACAAAGCAGGCGGAGCCCACGGCCAGCCATGGGAAACGATGAGTCACCACTGCCCCCGGCGATAAGCCTCGACACCTGTAGCTGACCCACGGAGCTGGGTCCCTCACGGCCATGCCGCCCCATTTCTCCCGCGACAATATCGCACCACCGCACACTGATAAGACCGAAACCAGCAGCCACGAAACCATCAGACGCAATGACCAAAACCGCCCTCGCTCGGACTACAAATACCGGCCCTTCTTCCCCATTCTCACACCTCCAGAGCTAGCAGTGCACAGCACAGAGAAGAGAGCGAAGCGAGCTGAGAACAGAGTAGGAGGACTTTGGAAACGAACCGATCGGGTAGAATTTTAAGATGAGCCGTGTGTGGGTGGCAGCGACGGTGGCCGCCGTGCGGGCGCAGAGGGAGAGGGCGGCGGGGGCGGGGTCGCGGGACCGGCTTGCCGGGCTCGCTCCCCAGGCCGCCGCGCTCGGGGCGGCGCGGGCCGTCGCCGACGACGGCCGGAGGCAGGCCGGCGCCGATGAGTCGCTCCGCAAGGCCATGTACCTCAGCTGCTGGGGCCCGAGCTGATCACGACGCCGCACCGGCCCTCGCGGGGACGGATGGAGCGACATGTGGGTTTTGTGGGGCCTCGATGGGCTTGAGCTTGGGCCGGGCGCACTTGGGTAGCAGCAATCATGTCTCGTCACAGTATGTTTCTGGTTGGAAGGGGGAACAAACATGTGCAAACCTTTGGAAATTGTTGATGGTGGATGTACTGTACATACAAATGCTAGTACTTCTTGTACATATTTCATGAAATTAATTGGAAAACGGGATGGTTTCAGCTTACGCTGGTGGCAAACAGGTGCCCCTTAGCAGCATTGGGGTCGTAGCATATTTGGATGCATCATGCACTTGATCCAACGTCCTGCGCCCTGCCTTGATCTATTTCAGTTTCTACTTGAAACTCTGTAGCGCAACTGAAGCAAAAATATCTCCCCATAAACCTTTTTCCAGAGTCTATAACATTTTGGAGATATTAACACATTTCCTAAAAATATTTTTAACAGTGGCACAACGACGATAACAAGTCCGACAGTGGCTAACAGCGGATGGCGGCCGGCGGCGTGACAGTTAGCGGCCGCGCCGTGGCCGTGTGGTGGGTGTGGTGAGCTGATGAGACGAGACACTTTTTGGCCTGGTTTGGAGGAATTTCATAGAAATTTTAGAGGATAGGATTTTTATAGAATTTTTTTAGAGCCTTTTGGTTCATAGGAATTGATTCCTATTTCTACATAGGATTGGTTTCTATCCTTCACATTTCATAAAAAAAAAAATAAGCCTAGGCTTAATGAAAAAATTCTTTTGGTGTTCAAATGACATCTTGTTTTCTATTCCTACTCATACTTATAGAATTTGAGATACATGTCATCTCATTTCTTACAAGATTCCTATTCCTACAATAGTCCTATCGTATGAACCAAAAAAGGCCTTACGGAATTCTTATTTTCCCCGTAGACGAAGGGAAAGTTTGAAAGGATTTATGAAATTTCTAAAGAAAGGAAGGTTCTTTACACTATGATTATTCTATGAATACGAAAACTATTAAGATGCTCCTGTATCACCATGATTTGTTCGGGGTCGATAAAAATTTCTGCACAATGAAACAAAGCCGTGGACCGGTTGATAGGCCCCCGGTTCACGTGGCTTCACGTGACGCCGGTCGCTCCGTCGCGACGGGTGTGGGACAGTGAGTGGTGTCTCGATGCGAGGGCGAGCAGGGCTGTCCCTCTCGCAAAAGGCACGCTAGTGTGGCGTGTCAGCTTGGAAGCTGCTGTACCGGCCGCCAGGCAACGTCTCGGTACAGTGGGCTTGGATTTCTTTTTTTTAGGGCAGTTTTTTTTTGAGCGACTGAGGGCAGCTACAGTGGACTTGTTTTTTTGGGGTACAGGACTTGGTGGTAGTCGATCGGGGCGGCTTTGGCCCGGCAGCAAGGAGACCCCACTGACCCTGGGAAACACTCTTGTTTTTTTTCTTGGAGAAAAGGGAAACACTCTTGTAGTCTTTTTTTTGAACAAAAACACTCTTGTTGTCTTGTGGCCTTGCTCCGGGCTCTTTCTGGGTTCATGTGTGCTCATGAGTTTATACCGATAAATCTTCATATCCCTAAAAAAAACCAATAAATCTTCATGGATTTCTCAACAAAAAAAAAACAATCTTCATGATATAGAATGTTCAGTACAGCAGTAAGTTAACGCATGCGATGCAGAACTAGTCCATGTATGTCAATCGAGATAGTGGGAGTGGTTATGGAAAGTTTTCACATGTTTTTCTTTCATTTTTCATTTTCTACGTTTATCTTCATTGTTTTTTTTCTCGGTTTCCTTTTCCTTTATTTATTTTTTCCAGATATACACATCTACTTTTTAATACATGTTGAATATCTTCCATATACAGGTCTAACATTTTTTTTAAATACATGTTGCACATTTATAAGATGCACATCAAATAATACACAATGAACGTTTTGAAACACACGTCGATAACTTTTTAAATTTCATGAAAATTTCCTACAATGTCATGCGACATATTTTTAGATGTGTGAACATTTTTAAAATTTCATGGATATTATTTGAATGTTACGAACGTTTTCTGCCAATTACGGGAACACTTTTTTACGTTTTAATGATTATTTAAAAAAATATCATGAACTCATTTTAAAATATCCACGCAAAAACATATTTTTAAACATGTGAATATTTTGTAAGTGTCATAAACATTTTTTGAATCATATGAATGTTTTTTTACAAATTGAGAAAATAAAATTACATAATATATGCACATTTTTTACAATGTCATAAACTAATTTTAAGCACGTGATTTTTTTAAATAGTGTGATGAACATTTTTATGAATGATATGAACATTTTTTAATGAGTGGTGAACTTTTCATTTTTTTTGTGAAACTGTGTGTGGTAGATACACATTATACTGGGACTGGCCTGGAAGGACGCTTGAGGCGACGTGAGGTTCAATATCGCAATAGGCGAGGGCATTTCCTATTTCACCCCCGTAGGGTGTAATAGTAGCCCTTTGGTATAGAATGCACGCCCCGGGAAGCCCCATTTACTAATGAGCAGGCTAAAGCTAGATAATACCTTTCACAATTCCTTGGCATGCTAGACGCAATGCTCTTCACGAAACATATGAAAGTGGTGACTGATTGAAAAGGAATTGTGAAAAACATCATGGATGGCAGAGGAGGGCTTGACGAGAATGAGATTTCATCGTTGATGTTGGAGTTCTAGTCTTTTTTCTTCTCTTTCAAGAGGGGGGAGTCAAATTTCGAGGCGCACGGTCTCGCTAAACATGCCCTAGGCCATACAGTAGGTAGACATATTTGGCTCCTACAACTCCCTCCCATTAGTTGTATTCTGATAAACATTGTTACCAACTAATAAAGAGGGCGTGTTTAGACTAAAACAATTCTTAAGCCGGCCCAAATAGGCACCATGTTACCGGTTTTGTACCTTCCATCCTGTTTTGGGAAGGTTCTAGATGATTCTAGCCCATTTTCTCCTTTTGTATTTCTTTTTTTTCGCCGATTTGTTTTCATTTTTATGTTTGTTTTTACGGTTTCTTCATATTTTCTGGTACTTTGTTGTCATATTTTTGTTTGTTTCAAATTAATAATATTTTGTAAACCAATGGATATGTTTAGATTCATGAATATTTTAAAATTTTGCCAAAATTTTAAAACTTGCGAATATTTTTCATATTCATGGACATTGTCAGATTCATGAACATTTTTTAAATTCTCAAACATGTTTTCGAAGCATGAACATTTTTTAGTTCAAAAAATATTCAAATTATTGTTTTAAACTCTTGGGAATTTTTTAGTATTCAAAAAATATTTGAATTTATGAACTTTTTTAAATTTACTAGAAAATTTTAAAATCATGATAATTTTATAATCTGTTTTTTTTAATTTCACTAGTTTTTATAAAGACGGTACTATATTTTTTCTTGAGTTGGCAGGAGAAAAGAGCCGAGTTAGAAAAACAGAGTAGCAAGCAACTAGTGAGCGAAGAAGCTTTGAGAGTAGGCCTAGTGCGCCTTTTAGGGGCACTTTGTTGCCTCAACCATTAAATAGGAACACCCATAAATGAGACAGACGATCCTGGCGATGCTGAACGTGAAGGAAATATGCCCTAGAGGCAATAATAAAGTTATTATTTATTTCCTTATTTCATGATAAATGTTTATTATTCATGCTAGAATTGTATTAACCGGAAACATAATACATGTGTGAATACATATACAAACATAGTGTCACTAGTATGACTCTACTTGACTAGCTCATTGATCAAAGATGGTTAAGTTTCCTAACCATTGACATGAGTTGTTATTTGATCAATGGGATCACATCATTAGGAGAATGATGTGATTGACTTGACCCATTCCGTTAGCTTAGCACTTGATCGTTTGTTTACTGCTATTGCTTTCTTCATGACTTATACATGTTCTTATGACTATGAGATTATGCAACTCCCGAATGCCGGAGGAACACTTTGTGTGCTACCAAACGTCACAAACATAACTGGGTGATCATAAAGGTGCTCTATAGGTGTTTCCGATGGTACTTGTTGAGTTGGCATAGATCAAGATTAGGATTTGTCACTCCGATTGTCAGAGAGGTATCTCTGGGCCCTCTCGATAATACACATCACTATAAGCTTTGCAAGCATGATAACTAATGAGTTAGTTACAGGATGATGTATTACGGAACGAGTAAAAAGACTTGCCGGTAACGAGATTGAACTATGTATTGGATAATCTCGGGCAAGTAACATACCATGACAAATAGAACAACATATAGTGTTGTGCGGTTTGACCGATAAAGATCTTCGTAGAATATGTAGGAACCAATATGAGCATCCAGGTTCCGCTATTTGTTATTGACCGGAGACGTGTCTCGGTCATTACTACATAGTTCTCGAACCCGTAGGGTCCGCACGCTTAAAGTTCTGTGACGATCAGTTTTATGAGTTTATATGTTTTGATGTACCAAAGGTAGTTCGGAGTCCCAGATTTGATCACAGACATGACGAGGAGTCTCGAAATGGTTGAGACATAAAGATTTATATATTGGAAGCCTATATTTGGATATCGGAAGTGTTCCGGGTGAAATCGGGATTTTACGGGAGTACCGGGGGTTACCGGAACCCCCCCGGGGGTTTAATGGGCCATGATGGGCCTTAGTGGAAGAGAGGAGGGGCTGCCAGGGCAGGCCGCGCCCCCCCTCTCCCTCTAGTCCAAATTGGACAAGGAGGGGGGGGGGGCGACGCCCCCTTTCCTTCCTCTCTCCCTCCTCCTATTCCAACTAGGAAAGGAGGGAGTCTTATTCCCGGTGGTAGTAGGACTCCTCCTGGCGCGCCTCCTCCTGGCTGGCCGCCTCTCCCCCCTTGCTCCTTTATATACGGGGGCAAGGGGCACCACTAGACACACAAGTTGATCATTGAGATCTCTCTAGTCATGTGCGGTGCCCCCCTCCACCATAATCCACCTCGGTCATACTGTAGGTGTTTAGGCGAAGCCCTGCTGCGGTAGCTTCATCAACATCGTCACCACGCCGTCGTGTTGACGAAACTCTTCCCCGAGCTCTACTGGATTATGAGTTCGCGAGACGTCACCGAGCTGAACGCGTGTTGAACACGGAGGTGTCGTACGTTCAATGCTGAGGATCGGTCGATCGTGAAGACGTACAACTACATCAACCGCGTTGTCATAACGCTTCCGCTTAACGGTCTACGAGGGTACGTGGGCGACACTCTCCCCTCTCGTTGTTGTGCATCACCATGATCCTGCGTGTGTGTAGGTTTTTTTTGAAATTACTACATTCCCCAACAGTGGCATTCGAGCCAGGTTTTATGTGTTGATGTTATATGCATGAGTAGAACACAAGTGAGTTGTGGGCGATACAAGTCATACTGCTTACCAGCATGTCATACTTTGGTTCGGCGGTATTGTTGGATGAAGCGGCCCGGACCGACATTACACGTACGCTTACACGATTCTACCGACGTGCTTTGCACACAGGTGGCTGGCGGGTGTCAGTTTCTCCAACTTTAGTTGAACCGAGTGTGGCTACGCCCGGTCCTTGAGAGGGTTAAAACAGCACCAACTCAACGAACTATCGTTATGGTTTTGATGCGTAGGTAAGAACGGTTCTTGCTCAACTCGTAGCAGCCACGTAAAACTTGCAACAACAAAGTAGAGTACGTCTAACTTGTTTTTGCAAGGCATGTTGTGATGTGATATGGTCAAGACATGATGCTATACTTTGTATGAGATGATCATGTTTTGTAATGGAGTTATCGACAACTGGCAGGAGCCATATGGTTGTCTCTTTATTGTATGCAATGCAATCGTCCTGTAATTGCTTTACTTTCTCACTAAGCGGTAGCGATAGTCGTAGAAGCAATAGTTGGCGAGACGACAACGATGCTACGATGGAGATCAAGGTGTCGCGCCGGTGACGATGGTGATCGTGACGATGCTTCGGAGATGGAGATCACAAGCACAAGATGATGATGGCCATATCATATCACTTATATTGATTGCATGTGATGTTTATCCTTTATGCATCTTATTCTGCTTTGTTTGACGGTAGCATTATAAGATGATCTCTCACTAAATTTCAAGATAAAAGTGTTCTCCCTGAGTATGCACCGTTGCCAAAGTTTGTCGTGCCGAGACACCACGTGATGATCGGGTGTGGTAAGCTCTACGTCCATCTAGGGTGCAAGCCAGTTTTGCACACGCAGAATACTCGGGTTAAACTTGACGAGCCTAGCATATGCAGATATGGCCTCGGAACACTAAGACCAAAAGGTCGAGCGTGAATCATATAGTAGATATGATCAACATAGTGATGTTCACCATTGAAAACTACTCCATTTCACGTGATGATCGGTCATGATTTAGTTGATATGGATCACGTGATCACTTAGATGATACGAGGGATGTCTATCTAAGTGGGAGTTCTTAAGTAATATGATTAATTGAATTTAAATTTATCATGAACTTAGTACCTGATAGTATTTTTGCTTATCTATGTTGTTGTAGATAGATGGCCCGTACTGTTTTTCCGTTGAATTTTAATGCGTTCCTTGAGAAAGCAAAGTTGAAAGATGATGGTAGCAATTACACGGACTGGGTCCGTAACTTGAGGATTATCTTCATTGCTGCAGAGAAGAATTACGTCCTGGAAGCACCGCTGGGTGCCAGGCCTGCTGCAGATGCTGCTGACAACGTTAAGAACGTTTGGCAGAGTAAAGCTGATGACTACTCGATAGTTCAGTGTGCCATGCTTTACGGCTTAGAACCGGGACTTCAACGACGTTTTGAACGTCATGGAGCATATGAGATGTTCCAGGAGTTGAAGTTAATATTTCAAGCAAATGCCCGGATTGAGAGATATGAAGTCTCCAATAAGTTCTATAGCTGCAAGATGGAGGAGAATAGTTCTGTCAGTGAGCATATACTCAAAATGTCTGGGTATCATAATCACTTGACTCAACTGGGAGTTAATCTTCCTATTGATAGTGTCATTGACAGAGTTCTTCAATCACTGCCACCAAGCTACAAAAGCTTCGTGATGAACTATAATATGCAAGGGATGAATAAGACTATTCCCGAGCTCTTCGCGATGCTAAAGGCTGCGGAGGTAGAAATCAAGAAGGAGCATCAAGTGTTGATGGTCAATAAGACCACCAGTTTCAAGAAAAAGGGCAAAGGGAAGAAGAAGGGGAACTTCAAGAAGAACGGCAAACAAGTTGCTGTTCAGGAGAAGAAACCCAAGTCTGGACCTAAGCCTGAGACTGAGTGCTTCTACTGCAAACAGACTGGTCACTGGAAGCGGAACTGCCCCAAGTATTTGGCGGATAAGAAGGATGGCAAGGTGAACAAAGGTATATGTGATATACATGTTATTGATGTGTACCTCACCAGAGCTCGCAGTAGCACCTGGGTATTTGATACTGGTTCTGTTGCTAATATTTGCAACTCGAAACAGGGACTACGGATTAAGCGAAGACTGGCTAAGGACGAGGTGACGATGCGCGTAGGAAATGGTTCCAAAGTCGATGTGATCGCCGTCGGCACGCTACCTCTACATCTACCTTCGGGATTAGTTTTAGACCTAAATAATTGTTATTTGGTGCCAGCGTTAAGCATGAACATTATATCTGGATCTTGTTTGATGCGAGACGGTTATTCATTTAAATCAGAGAATAATGGTTGTTCTATTTATATGAGTAATATCTTTTATGGTCATGCACCCTTAAAGAGTGGTCTATTCTTGTTGAATCTCGATAGTAGTGATACACATATTCATAATGTTGAAACCAAAAGATGCAGAGTTGATAATGATAGTGCAACTTATTTGTGGCACTGCCGTTTGGGTCATATTGGTATAAAACGCATGAAGAAACTCCATACTGATGGACTTTTGGAATCACTTGATTATGAATCACTTGGTACTTGCGAACCATGCCTTATGGGCAAGATGACTAAAACGCCGTTCTCCGGAACTATGGAGCGAGCAACAGATTTGTTGGAAATCATACATACTGATGTATGTGGTCCGATGAATATTGAGGCTCGCGGCGGGTATCGTTATTTTCTCACCTTCACAGATGATTTGAGCAGATATGGGTATATCTACTTAATGAAACATAAGTCTGAAACATTTGAAAAGTTCAAAGAATTTCAGAGTGAAGTGGAAAATCATCGTAACAAGAAAATAAAGTTTCTGCGATCTGATCGTGGAGGAGAATATTTGAGTTACGAGTTTGGTCTACATTTGAAACAATGCGGAATAGTTTCACAACTCACGCCACCCGGAACACCACAACGTAATGGTGTGTCCGAACGTCGTAATCGCACTTTACTTGATATGGTGCGATCTATGATGTCTCTTACTGATTTACCACTATCATTTTGGGGTTATGCTTTAGAGACGGCTGCATTCACGTTAAATAGGGCACCATCAAAATCCGTTGAGACGACGCCTTATGAACTATGGTTTGGCAAGAAACCAAAGTTGTCGTTTCTTAAAGTTTGGGGCTGCGATGCTTATGTGAAAAAGCTTCAACCTGATAAGCTCGAACCCAAATCGGAGAAATGTGTCTTCATAGGATACCCAAAGGAAACTATTGGGTACACCTTCTATCATAGATCCGAAGGCAAGATATTCGTTGCTAAGAATGGATCCTTTCTAGAAAAGGAGTTTCTCTCGAAAGAAGTGAGTGGGAGGAAAGTAGAACTTGATGAGGTAACTGTACCTGCTCCCTTATTGGAAAGTAGTTCATCACAGAAATCTGTTTCTGTGACTCCTACACCAATTAGTGAGGAAGCTAATGATGCTGATCATGTAACTTCAGATCAAGTTTCTACCAAACCTCGTAGGTCAACTAGAGCAAGATCCGCACCAGAGTGGTACGGTAATCCAGTTCTGGAGGTCATGTTACTTGACCATGACGAACGTACGAACTATGAGGAAGCGATGATGAGCCCAGATTCCGCAAAATGGCTTGAAGCCATGAAATCTGAGATGGGATCCATGTATGAGAACAAAGTGTAGACTTTGGTTGACATGCCAATGATTGGCAAGCCATCGAGAATAATTTGATCTTCAAGAAGAAGACAGATGTTGATGGTAATGTTACTATCTACAAAGCTCGACTTGTTGCAAAAGGTTTTTGACAAGTTCAAGGAGTTGACTATGATGAGACCTTCTCACCTGTAGCGATGCTTAAGTCCATCTGAATCATGTAGGCAATTGCCGTGTTTTATGATTATGAAATTTGGCAAATGGATGTAAAGACTGCATTTCTGAATGGATTTATGGAAGAAGAGTTGTATATGATGCAACCTGAAGGTTTTATTGATCCAAAGGGAGCTAACAAAGTGTGCAAGCTCCAGTGATCCATTTATGGACTGGTGCAAGCCTCTCGGAGTTGGAATAAACGTTTTGATAGTGTGATCAAAGCATATGGTTTTATACAAACTTTTGGAGAAGCCTGTATTTACAAGAAAGTGAGTGGGAGCTTTGTAGCATTTCTAATATTATATGTGGATGACATATTGCTGATTGGAAATGATATAGAATTTCTGGATAACATAAAAGGATACTTGAATAAGAGTTTTTCAATGAAAGACCTCGGTGAAGCTGCTTATATATTGGGCATCAAGATATATAGAGATAGATCAAGACGCTTAATTGGACTTTCACAAAGCACATACCTTGATAAAGTTTTGAAGAAGTTCAAAATGGATCAAGCTAAGAAAGGGTTCTTGCCCGTGTTACAAGGTGTGAAGTTGAGTAAGACTCAATGTCCGACCACTGCAGAAGATAGAGAGAAAATGAAAAGTGTTCCCTATGCTTCAGCCATAGGCCCTATCATGTATGCAATGCTGTGTACCAGACCTGATGTGTGCCTTGCTATTAGCCTAGCAGGGAGGTACCAAAGTAATCCAGGAGTGGATCACTGGACAGCGGTCAAGAACATCCTGAAGTACCTGAAAGGGACCAATGATATGTTTCTCGTTTATGGAGGTGACAAAGAGCTCATCGTAAATTGTTACGTTGATGCAAGCTTTGACACTAATCCGGACGATTCTAAATCGCAAACCAGATACGTGTTTATATTAAACGGTGGAGCTGTTAGTTGGAGCAGTTCCAAACAGAGCGTCGTGGCGGGATCTACATGTGAAGCGGAGTACATTGCTACTTCGGAAGCAGCGAATGAAGGAGTCTGGATGAAGGAGTTCATATCCGATCTAGGTGTCATACCTAGTGCATCGGGTCCAATGAAAATATTTTGTGACAATACTGGTGCAATTGCCTTGGCAAAGGAATCCAGATTTCACAAGAGAACCAAGCACATCAAGAGACGCTTCAACTCCATCCGGGATCAAGTCCAGGTAGGAGACATAGAGATTTGCAAGATACATACGGATCTGAATGTTGCAGAGCCGTTTACTAAGCCTCTTCCACGAGCAAAACATGATCAGCACCAAGGCTCCATGGGTGTTAAAATCATTACTGTGTAATCTAGATTATTGACTCTAGTGCAAGTGGGAGACTGAAGGAAATGTTCCCTAGAGGCAATAATAAAGTTATTATTTATTTCCTTATTTCATGATAAATGTTTATTATTCATGCTAGAATTGTATTAACCGGAAACATAATACATGTGTGAATACATAGACAAACATAGTGTCACTAGTATGCCTCTACTTGACTAGCTCATTGATCAAAGATGGTTAAGTTTCCTAACCATTGACATGAGTTGTTATTTGATCAATGTGATCACATCATTAGGAGAATGATGTGATTGAATTGACCCATTCCGTTAGCTTAGCACTTGATCGTTTGTTTACTGCTATTGCTTTCTTCATGACTTATACATGTTCTTATGACTATGAGATTATGCAACTCCCGAATACCGCAGGAACACTTTGTGTGCTACCAAACGTCACAACGTAACTGGGTGATCATAAAGGTGCTCCACAGGTGTTTCCGATGGTACTTGTTGAGTTGGCATAGATCAAGATTAGGATTTGTCACTCCGATTGTCGGAGAGGTATCTCTGGGCCCTCTCGGTAATACACATCACGATAAGCCTTGCAAGCATGATAACTAATGAGTTAGTTACAAGATGATGTATTACAGAATGAGTAAAGAGACTTGCCGATAACGAGATTGAACTAGGTATTGGATACCGACGATCGAATCTCGGGCAAGTAACATATTGATGACAAATAGAACAACGTATAGTGTTGTGCGGTTTGACCGATAAAGATCTTCGTAGAATATGTAGGAACCAATATGAGCATCCAGGTTCCGCTATTGGTTATTGACCGGACACGTGTCTCGGTCATGTCCACATAGTTCTCGAACCCGTAGGGTCCACACGCTTAAAGTTCTGTGACGATCAGTTTTATGAGTTTATATGTTTTGATGTACCGAAGGTAGTTCGGAGTCCCGGATTTGATCACAGACATGATGAGGATTCTCGAAATGGTTGAGACATAAAGATTTATATATTGGAAGCCTATATTTGGATATCGGAAGTGTTCTGGGTGAAATCGGGATTTTACGGGAGTACCGGGGGTTACCGGAACCCCCTGGGGGGTTTAATGGGCCATGATGGGCCTTAGTGGAAGAGAGGAGGGGCTGCCAAGGCAGGCCGCCCCCCCCCTCTTCCTCTAGTCTGAATTGGACAAGGAGGGGGGCACCCCCCCTTTCCTTCCTCTCTCCCCCCTCCTCCCCCCTTCTCCTATTCCAACTAGGAAAGGAGGGAGTCTTACTCCCGGTGGGAGTAGGACTCCTCCTGGCGCGCCTCCTCCTGGCCGGCCGCCTCTCCCCCTTGCTCCTTTATATACGGGGGCAGGGGGCACCTCTAGACACACAAGTTGATCATTGAGATCTCTCCAGTCGTGTGCGGTGCCCCCCCTCCACCATAATCCACCTCGGTCATATTGTAGCGGTGTTTAGGTGAAGCCCTGCTGTGGTAGCTTCATCAACATCGTCACCACGCCGTCGTGCTAACGAAACTCTTCCCTGAGCTCTACTGGATCGTGAGTTTGCGGGATGTCACCGAGCTGAACGTGTGCTGAACGCGGAGGTGCCGTACGTTCGGTGCTGAGGATCGGTCGATCGTGAAGACGTACGACTACATCAACCGCGTTGTCATAACGCTTCCGCTTAACAGTCTACGAGGGTACGTGGACGACACTCTCCCCTCTCGTTGCTGTGCATCACCATGATCCTGCGTGTGCGTAGTTTTTTTTTGAAATTACTATGTTCCCCAACAGAACGTATTTCGTGTTGGATGAAGAACACTGAGAAAGTGGCCTCTCACGGCTCTATTTCTAGTCTAGCAGGCTAAAAAACCATGACACCTTTGGGAAGACAACGCCCCAAAGCTGCTCCCAGGTTAATACGACGTAGAGCAACAAGTCCAGTAGCCACCGAGAGACACCCACATCATCCACTCTAGAAACAACCCATGAACCACATTACTAGTACATTTTTACTACTGGCTAAGGAAATTTTGTGTGTGTGTGTTTAGCTAGGACAACCTGGTGGAGAAGCATAGTAAAACTTTCATTGTTATTGTAGCCTCAATATGTGATTTTTGAACTGTTCTGCTCAATGTTTATTTTACAGTCAATCACGGAAGATAACTATAAAACTAAAGATAATCGGTTAAGCAAACACTAAAAGAAGCTAGGTGAGTGGGTCTCTTTGATTAGTGTTTGTGACATATAATGTTAATGGGTCGCGTACTATGGCTTTATATGAAGGCCAATTGATAAAGCTAGAGAAGCTAATGTTTGTAAAGTACGATATCCATATCCATTCACGACTCTAGGGGTGCGAGACTTCGCGAAGATCTCTATACTTCTTTTCCCCTTTTTGTATTTACTTAAGGATAGAATGACGGCTCTCCTAGGGGGGTAAATAGGCAAGAGCTCCATTGACAAATGATAAAGAGTGTTGTTGGTTATGGTAGCTTTTTTGAAGTAAATTTTGGTTATTTTTCCATGATAGACTAGGAATAGGGAGTAAAGCATTATACATGATTTAGTAGCCCACTCAACCCTCTTCCTCTTGGGCGTTCTTCCTTTGGCTTTGGACTATTTGTCTTTAGTTTTTGCATCTCTCTTTGACTTATTGCTAGAACCTTTTAAACTTGTATCAACTATATTTTTCCATGTAGATGCCACTTAGGACTTGTGGACTTAATGAAGATTGGGAATAATTATACCCCAAAATTGGTTGGTCGTGTCCCGTTTTGACATGATTATCACGTCTTACACCATAGAAGTAGTGTATTTATATTTGTGGGTCTTTCTACTCTTCCTTTTGTGTTGTTACATTTAGGGTTCTGATAACGCCCATACGTGTGGCATATTAGACATTTGCCCACACACCATGTGTGGCGTGGCAGAAGGCAGCCCACATGGGTTATGTGTGGGCAAATATTAGAATTGCTCACACGTGTGGGCGCAGTTACTTCATGCCACACGTCCAATAAGTACTACACATCCCCACCCCGCGCGCGTGGCACGAAGCAAATATGCCCACACGTCCTGGTGCAGCTACGTTAGGTACCTGCGGGATGACGATTTAGTTGTCATTCGGGACGACAGATGTAGTTATCCGGGATGGAAAATGTAGCTGTAAAAGCATGTCAACTCTCTCTGTTTTGGTTAACTATAGTTGCCATGTCTAATTTATGGTAGTTGTCGCATGTAATCAAATCATAATTGTCGTGTGTGATTAACTACTTGCCACATATGGTCAAGCAGTAGTTGCCATGTGTGTTTACCTAGTTGTCACGTGTTTTCCAACCATAGTTGACATGTATGGTTAATCACAGTTGTCATGTGTGTTTATCTGGTTGGCATGTACGTGCAACTGCAGTTGCCGTCTAACAACAAATCATAGTTGCCATGTGTGTTTACCTAGTTGCCACGTACGCACAATTGTAGTTGCCATCCAACAACGTACGAGCGTCGTGTGGGCAAAAAGCAGTTCGCTCACACGCGTGTGGACTACGTGGTGATTGTGTGGGCATAAACTATTTCGCCCACACAGCGCAGCTGGCAAGCCGTGTGCTGCAGGGCATGTGGGCGAACTCTCCACGCCCACACACACGATGATGCCCACATGGCACTAAGATTTTAACAGATTTCTTTAGGATTCGTGCAAAACAGAATTAACGTGGATTAAGGCGTGTGCGGAGTGAATTGCAAGAAACCACCACATTTGGGGCTTCTCTTACAGAAAACAACCCGGTCGCTAATCTTTTGCAAAAGCCACCGCACATTCAGTAAAAGTTTTGCAGATTGCACTGAACCTGCCATTTGGCGCGGTTGAGGGTGTTTCCGACAGGTAGGGCCCAATTTGGGTGACGTGTCCAAACGGACGCGCGGACGATGCCGTTACCTTAAGACCGACGCGGTCGGGTCGCGAGAGACAGACCGCCCATGCCCGACCACATCTAGCTCGCTCTCTCTGCTCTCACGCTTGCTCGCTCCCCTCCCTCTTGCTCCTCTCCTCTTCAGTCGCCGCCGGCCGCCGGCCTCCATGGTGTCCTGGAGCGACAGCGAGAGCACTAAGGGCTCCGCCGCGCAGTACATCTCCTCCGACGACTCCCCTGTCAAGGTCAGAACCTTCTATTGCTCATTTGTGTTATATGGTTTCTAGGGTTCAACATTTGCTCGATTTGAACAAGTTTTTGTTTGATTTCTCAGATCCCAGCTACAATTGATGAGCCGTCGTTTGAGGGTCTTACTGACGACTTGAATGTGATTTGTGAGCATGGGAATCCAGGGAGGAAATATGTTGCATTTGAGGGGATAAGCACTGTGAGGAGGTTCATTGCCTGTGCCACTGAAGTAAGTTTCAAGTTGTGTCTTTGCAGCATTCCAATTCTTGTTCTAGGGTTTGTAGGTACTATTCATGTTCTAGGGTTCATAGTTACTGTTCATGTTCTAGGGTTCATAGTTACTGTTCATGTTATAGGGTTCACAGTTACTGAATTTAGTTGTATGGTTCATAGTTACTGAATTTAGTTCTAGGGTTCATAGGTACTGTTCTTAGTTGTAGTTTTCATAATTAGTCATCATTAAATGAATCTGATTCTGAATTAGCTATTTAACTGAATTTGTAAGTAATGTCTGTAATTTTGAACTGACTTTTTCTGTTGTAGGGTGTTGCAAATTGTGGATTAGTGTAGTGGGTAGATGAGCATTGGCCAGAGCATCTGTAGAAGGCTATTCATAAGCTGTGGCTTATGTATGAGGATAGCCAGCATAATAACAGGATGGCATGCCTGGAGCATTCATGCACTGTACACAATCTGACACAGCAAAAAAAAGAGTTGCAGGAGACATATGAGAAGCTTGTTGAAGATGTGAACAACCTCTTGGATTATAAGGATAGCCAGCCTGAGGTAAACCAGAAGAATGATGCTGAGAACATTTCAGTGATTGTGGAAAGCAGCATGACAAAGGATGCTGAGATCAAAAAATTGAAGGTTGTTGTTGACCAGTTAAAGCAAATTCATGTAGCTCAAGCCACTGTCATTAGGAATTTGAAGTTCAACCATCTTAAAGAGAAGGAAAAGTTGATCTCTGATAAGAGGACTTTGGATATTTGCTATGCTGACCTGAAGAAAGAGAAGGATAAGCTGGATTGTTGCATTGCTGAGCTGATGAAACTAAATGAGAAGTTGACCATGGAGAAGAGTACTCTTGCTTCCTGCATTGTTGATCTCAAGACAATAGGTGATAGCAACAAGAGGAAGCTTAACCAGATTAAGGCTATTTGTGATGAGGACTAAGTTGTGTTGTTGCCTGACCATGTGTGTCAATGATGTCTTTTGTAGTAGCTATGGAGGAAAGTTTGTAATGTGTTAAGCTTTATTGTGGTGAACTCTACTATTTCTGTAGCAATGAACCTTGGATTGTATGTTGTTTGTCATGAATTATCAGTTTCAATTATCAAGTTTAATTAAGTTTAGTTTGTGATGACAGCAGTGACATACTTGGAAATGATAACACTGACAGCAAGTAGATAACACGCATAACTGAACATAGATAGCAAGTACATAGCAAGCAGAACTTAACATAGATAGCAAGTACATAGCAAGTAGATAGTGAACATAGATAGCAAGTTCATACTGCTGGCATACATAGATATTACCTGCATAGATAGTCTGACATAGATAGAACTGACATAGATAGAACAGGCATACTAACATATTGACGAAACTGAACTTTTTCTTCTACTGACAAAACTGAAGACAACATGTCACTCCTCCTTCTTCAGCATCTTCAGGCGTTGGGAGCGTCGCACGTCATTGTTGTTCACCGCCGCCCTCTTCTTCTTGGTCGGCACTAGCTCCACCACATCTTCACCGCCGCCCTCCTCTTCTTGATTCACGACGACGAGCTCTGGGTTGTTAGCGACCTCCGGCAGCTTATCCACTTCAATTGGGCTGTTCTTTTGCCCCTCCATGGCGTCGAGGACGGGTGCCAGGAGCTACACATCAGGCTCATCATTGGAGGAGTCGGAGGAGAGTACGAAGACCTCATCCACATCGTCGTCAGAGGAGTAGTAGTCAGACGCGTCAGCGTCGTAGTCGTCAGAGGACTCGGCGTCAGAGTCGTCGTCTGGCCCGAGGACCCATGGATTGCGCCTCTCCCAGTAGGTGTAGTTGATGGGGGCTGGGGGAGCGAGGACGACGTCGGTGATGTCATCCGCGGCGGCCGACGGCGTGGTGGATGAGTAGTACATCCACCAACGTGCATGCTGCCTGGGGTCGGGGGAGCACTGCACCTCGCGCATCGCCCACAGGAGAATGGTCGCCAGCGGGATAGTGCGACCAGCAGGGAAGGCACGCTGCCTTTCGGCAGGTGTCATTACCTTCACCAGGCCGCGTGCATGGTTCCTCAGCATCGCCGGACTGGGGAACCATCACGCGATCTCCCTGTACTGCGTGCGCAGCTCCTTGTTGTTGCCGGCGAGCTCTTCGATGTCCAACTGCGGTGGTTGTTGGCGGTGGTTTCGATAGGAGAGAGGGGGAAGAGGAGTGGGCGGTGCGGGCGGCGAGTGGGCGAGTGATCAGAGAGAGTGGTGGGTGGACACGTATTAAAGGCTCAGAAACCGAAATGATGAGTTATACTAAATGCACGTCCACCACGCTGACGGCCTCAACGCACTATCAACACAGTGCGTGCCTAACTAAATATAAGTATAATTACGGATGCTACTCAAACAAGATCACTAGCACTATCCCATTGGTATTGAACGCATGGTTACTACCCACTGGTCCTGGGTTCGAGCCCCAGGCTAGACTATTTTTTTGCATTTTTTTGGTTTTCTAAAATTAATATGTCAGTAACTTCTAAATTTTTTGTGCATTTTTTTTGGTTTTCTAAAATTAATAGGTCAGTAACTTCTAATTTTTTTTGGTTCAACATTTGCTCGATTTGAATATTTTTTTGGTTTTCTAAAATGTCCAAGTGCTACCATTTAGGGTTTTGTCGACGCCGAGTCACCCTAAATGCCCAAGTGGATCGATTTAGGGTTTTGTCGACGCCGAGGCACCATATATGCCCAAAGTGGACCCATTTAGGGTTTTGTCGACGCCGAGGCACCCTAAATGCCCAAGTGGATCGATTTAGGGTTTTGTCAACGCCGAGGCACCCTAAATGCCCAAAGTGGACCCATTTAGGGTTTTGTCGATGCTGAGGCACCCTAAATGCCCAAGTGGATCCATTTAGGGTTTTGTCGATACCGAGGCATGCTACGTCTTGAGCTTGCGTTGGTTTTCCCCGAAGAGGAAGGGATGATGCAGCAGAGTAGCGTAAGTATTTCCCTCAGTTTTTGAGAACCAAGGTATCAATCCAGTAGGAGCCCACGCTCAAGTCCCTCGTACCTGCACAAAGCGATAGCTACTCGCAACCAACGTGATTAGGGGTTGTCAAGCCCTTCACGGTCACTTACGAGAGTCAGATCTGATAGATAGAATATTTTTGGTATTTTTGATATAAGGATGCAAAGTAAAAAGTAAAAGCAAAGTAAATAGCAAAACAATATAAAAGTGATGGAGATTGATATGATGAGAATAGACCCGGGGGCCATAGGTTTCACTAGTGGCTTCTCTCAAGAGCATAAGTATTCTACGGTGGGTGAACAAATTACTGTTGAGCAATTGATAGAATTGTGCATAATTATGAGAATATCTAGGCATGATCATGTATATAGGCATCACGTCCGTGACAAGTAGATCGAAACGATTCTGCATCTACTACTATTACTCCACTCATCGACCGCTATCCAGCATGCATCTAGAGTATTAAGTTAAAAACAGAGTAACGCCTTAAGCAAGATGACATGATGTAGAGAGATAAATTCATGCAATATGAAATAAACCCCATCTTGTTATCCTCGATGGCAACGATACAATACGTGCCTTGCTGCCCCTTCTGTCACTGGGTAAGGACACCGCAAGATCGAACCCAAAGCTAAGCACTTCTCCCATGGCAAGAACTACCAATCTAGTTGGCCAAACCAAACGGATAATTCGAAGAGACTTGCAAAGATAACCAATCATGCATAAAAGAATTCAGAGAAGATTCAAATATTATTCATAGATAGACTTGATCATAAACCCACAATTCATCGGTCTCAACAAACACACCGCAAAAAGAAGATTACATCGAATAGATCTCCACAAGAGAGGGGGAGAACTTTGTATTGAGATTCAAAGAGAGAGAAGAAGCCATCTAGCTACTAACTATGGACCCGAAGGTCTGAGGTAAACTACTCACACTTCATCGGAGGGGCTAGGATGATGTAGAAGCCCTCCGTGATGACGGCCCTCTTCCGGCGGAGCTCCGGAACAGGCCCCAAGATGGGATCTCGTGGATACAGAAAGTTGCGGCGGTGGAATTAGGTTTTTGGCTCCTGTTCTGATCGTTTGGGGGTACGTGTGTATATATAGGAGGAAGGAGTACGTCGGTGGAGCACCGAGGGGCCCACGAGGCAGGGGGCGCGCCCTAGGGGGGGGCGCCCCCACCCTCGTGACCACCTCTTTGATCCCTTGCAGTAGGGTCCAAGTCTCCTGGATCACGTTCGGTGAGAAAATCATGTTCCGAAGATTTTATTCCGTTTGGACTCCGTTTGATATTCTGTTTATCCGAAACACTGAAATAGGCAAAAAACAGCAATTCTGGGCTGGGCCTCCGGTTAATAGGTTAGTCCCAAAAATAATATAAAAGTGGAAAATAAAGCCCAATATAGTCCAAAACAGTAGATAATATAGCATGGAGCAATCAAAAATTATAGATACGTTGGAGACGTATCAGGCATCCCCAAGCTTAATTCCTGCTCGTCCTCGAGTAGGTAAATGATAAAAAGAGAATTTTTGATGCGGAGTGCTACTTGGCATAATTTCAATGCAAATCTTCTTAATTGTGGTATGAATATTCAGATTAGAAAGATTCAAGACAAAAGTTTATATTGACATAGAAAATAATAATACTTCAAGCATACTAACAAAGCAATTATGTCTTCTCAAAATAACATGGCCAAAGAAAGTTATCCCTACAAAATCATATAGTCTGGCTATGCTCCATCTTCCCCACACAAAGTATTTAAATCATGCACAACCCCGATGACAAGCCAAGCAATTGTTTCATACTCTAACTTTTTCAAAACTTTTTCAATCTTCACGCAATACATGAGCGTGAGCCATGGATATAGCACTATAGGTGGAATAGAATGGTGGTTGTGGAGAAGACAAAAAGGAGAAGATAGTCTCACATCAACTAGGCGTATCAACGGGCTATGGAGATGCCCATCAATAGATATCAATGTGAGTGAGTAGGGATTGCCATGCAACGGATGCACTAGAGCTATAAATGTATGAAAGCTCAACAAAAGAAACTAGTGGGTGTGCATCCAACTTGCTTGCTCACGAAGACCTAGGGCAATTTGAGGAAGACCATCATTGGAATATACAAGCCAAGTTCTATAACGTAAAATTCCCACTAGTATATGAAAGTGACAACATATGAGACTCTCTATATGAAGAACATGGTGCTACTTTGAAGCACAATATATGAGACTTGCTATATCATGGTGCTACTTTGAAGCACAAGTGTGGAAAAAAAGGATAGTAGCATTGCCCCTTTTTATATTTATAATTTTTTTGGGCCTTCTTTTTTCTTTGGCCTTTCTTTTTTGGGACAATGCTCTATTGAATGATGATCATCACACTTCTATTTATTTACAACTCAATGATTACAACTCGATACTAAAACAAAGTATGACTCTATATGAATGCCTCCGGCGGTGTACCGGGATATGCAATGAATCAAGAGTGACAAGTATGAAAGAATTATGAACGGTGGCTTTGCCACAAATACTATGTTAACTACGTGATCATGCTAAGCAATATGACAATGATGGATGTGTCATGATGAACTAGATGGTGGAAAGTTGCATGGCAATATATCTCGGAATGGCTATGGAAATGCCATAATAGGTAGGTATGGTGGCTGTTTTGAGGAAGGTATATGGTAGGTGTATGATACCGGCGAAAGTTGCGCGGTATTAGAGAGGCTAGCAAGGGTGGAAGGGTGAGAGTGCGTATAATCCATGGACTCAACATTAGTCATAAAGAACTCATATACTTATTGCAAAAATTTAGAAGTTATCAAAGCAAAGTATTACGCGCATGCTCCTAGGGGGATAGATTGGTAGGAAAAGACCATCGCTCATCCCCGACCGCCACTCATAAGGAAGACAATCAATAAATAAATCATGCTCCGAATTCATCACATAACGGTTCACCATACGTGCATGCTACGGGAATCACAAACTTCAACACAAGTATTCTTTAAATTCACAACTACTCAACTAGCATGACTTTAATATTATCACCTCCATATCTCAAAACAATTATCATGCTTCAATCTTTTCTTAGTATTCAACACACTCAAAATAAAGTTTCACAAATCTTGAATACCAAGCATATTATTATTAGGCAAATTACCATGCTAATAAGAGACTCTCAAATTAATTTAAGTGAAGCATGAGAGATCAATAGTTTCTTCAAAATGAATCCACCACCGTGCTCTAAAAGATCTAAGTGAAGCACATAGAGCAAAATTATAATGCTCAAAAGGATATAAGTGAAGCACATAGAGCAAAATTATCTAGCTCAAAGGATATAAGTGAAGCACATAGAGAAAAATTATCTAGCTCAAAGGATATAAGTGAAGCACATAGAGCAAAATTATCTAGCTCAAAAGATATAAGTGAAGCACATAGAGTATTCTATCAAATTTTAATTCATGTATGGCTCTCTTAAAAGGTGTGTACAGCAAGGATGATTGTCGCATACTAACAAACAATGACACAAATAATACAAGACGCTCCAAGCAAAACTCATATCATGTTGGTGAATAAAAATATAGCTCCAAGTAAATTACCTATGGAAGTGGACGAAAGAGGGGATGCCTTCCGGGGCATCCCCAAGCTTTGACTTTTTGGTGTCCTTGGATTATCTTGGGGGTGCCATGGGCATCCCCAAGCTTAGGCTCTTGCCACTCCTTGTTCCATGATCCATCAAAGAATTCACCCAAAACTTGAAAACTTCACAACACAAAACTCAAAATAGAAAACTCGTGAGCTCCGTTAGCGAAAGAAAACAAAAGACCACTTCAAGGTACTGTAATGAACTCATTCTTTATTTATATTGGTGTTAAACCTACTGTATTCCAACTTCTCTATGGATTATAAACTATTTTACTAGCCATAGATTCATCAAAATAAGCAAACAACACACGAAAAACAGAATCTGTCAAAAACAGAACAGTCTGTAGTAATCTGTAGCTAGCGCAAGATCTGGAACCCCAAAAATTCTAAAATAAATTTCTGGACGTGAGGAATTTATCTATTAATCATCCCAAAAAGAATTAACTAAATAGCACTCTTCAAATAAAAATTACAGCAGTTCTCGTGAGCGCTAAAGTTTCTGTTTTTTACAGCAAGTTCAACAAGACTTTCCCCAAGTCTTCCCAACGGTTCTACTTGGCACAAACACTAATTAAACACAAAAAACACAACCAAAACAGAGGCTAAATAATTTATTTATTACTAAACAGGAGCAAAAATCAAGGAATAAAAATAAAATTGGGTTGCCTCCCAACAAGCGCTATCGTTTAACGCCCCTAGCTAGGCATAACGAGCAAGAATAGATCTAGGTATTGCCATAGTAATAAGATAGATTGGTGAAACTCATTTCATATTCTCTATGTTCGGCAGCAAGTTTTCTTTGAGGCAAGCAAAAGTAATCAAAAGGATTAAATTTAATGGGACAAAAGTCCCGAAGATCAACCTTGGGAGGTATAGGTTCCTCCTTTGGTCCTTAATAATGCACCACCAATTCATCATTATAAGCATTTTTTTGACAGAACTTTGTGAGCCTATATTCAAGAGAATATCCTAGTTCATTATTTCAAATAGCCAAATCATCATTAAGATCAGAAATTCTATCAACTAAAACATTGGTAGGAACCTTTCTTCTAAGATTTTCATTGAAAGCAACATAATCTAGGGATTGAAAACGCATTATTTCTTCTTGATCAAAGAGGATAGCCTCTATGGGAGGACGGCAAGCGTCCACCCTATAATGCGTAAATATTTCTTTGGCTTTTCTTATTATGAATCTAAACTCATGAGCCAAAAAGATAGTAGCGGCAAGCTTAACAGAAGAATGCTCAATATTAGAAAATTCCAGAAAAATCCTTTGTATAGAAGGATGCATGTGCATGAATTGTCTTTCAAGTTCAACTACAAGCATGGCAATAGAGTCCGCAAGACTACTAGTTCTGTGAAGGATAGAACTACGCATAGAAGGTAAAGCACCAGCACAAGTAAAGAAATCTTGAATAACTCCTTTTCCAATAATATTACCACTACCAACACGGAATTTTTTTGTATGAAAGATGGTAGGTTCTTTAGCAGGAGTATCAGAATTTTCCATGATATTGTTATCGCCCAAATTGGCGATAACTTCCCCAGTTTCAGACATAACGACAAGCAGGCAAACAAACTGACACACAAGCAAACAAAAAGGCAAACAGAGAGGGAGGATAGGGAGAGAGAGAGGGCGAATAAAACGGCAAGGGTGAATTGGGGGGAGAGGAAAACGAGAGGCAAATGGCAAATAATGTAATGCGAGAGATAGGGATTGTGATGGGTACTTGGTATATTGACTTTTTGCGTAGACTCCCCGGCAACGGCGCCAGAAATCCTTCTTGCTACGTCTTGAGCTTGCGTTGGTTTTCCCCGAAGAGGAAGGGATGATGCAGCAGAGTAGCGTAAGTATTTCCCTTAGTTTTTGAGAACCAAGGTATCAATCCAGTAGGAGCCCACGCTCAAGTCCCTCGTACCTGCACAAAGCGATAGCTACTCGCAACCAACGCGATTAGGGGTTGTCAAGCCCTTCACGATCACTTACGAGAGTGAGATCTGATAGATAGAATATTTTTGGTATTTTTGATATAAAGATGCAAAGTAAAAAGTAAAAGTAAAGTAAATAGCAAAACAATATAAAAGTGATGGAGATTGATATGATGAGAATAGACCCGGGGGCCATAGGTTTCACTAGTGGCTTCTCTCAAGAGCATAAGTATTCTACGGTGGGTGAACAAATTACTGTTGAGCAATTGATAGAATTGTGCATAATTATGAGAATATCTAGGCATGATCATGTATATAGGCATCACGTCCGTGACAAGTAGATCGAAACGATTCTGCATCTACTACTATTACTCCACTCATCGACCGCTATCCAGCATGCATCTAGAGTATTAAGTTAAAAACAGAGTAACGCCTTAAGCAAGATGACATGATGTAGAGAGATAAATTCATGCAATATGAAATAAACCCCATCTTGTTATCCTCGATGGCAACGATACAATACGTGCCTTGCTGCCCCTTCTGTCACTGGGTAAGGACACCGCAAGATCGAACCCAAAGCTAAGCACTTCTCCCATGGCAAGAACTACCAATCTAGTTGGCCAAACCAAACGGATAATTCGAAGAGACTTGCAAAGATAACCAATCATGCATAAAAGAATTCAGAGAAGATTCAAATATTATTCATAGATAGACTTGATCATAAACCCACAATTCATCGGTCTCAACAAACACACCGCAAAAAGAAGATTACATCGAATAGATCTCCACAAGAGAGGGGGAGAACTTTGTATTGAGATTCAAAGAGAGAGAAGAAGCCATCTAGCTACTAACTATGGACCGGAAGGTCTGAGGTAAACTACTCACACTTCATCGGAGGGGCTAGGATGATGTAGAAGCCCTCCGTGATGACGGCCCTCTTCCGGCGGAGCTCCGGAACAGGCCCCAAGATGGGATCTCCTGGATACAGAAAGTTGTGGCGGTGGAATTAGGTTTTTGACTCCTATTCTGATTGTTTGGGGGTACGTGTGTATATATAGGAGGAAGGAGTATGTCGGTGGAGCACTGAGGGGCCCACGAGGCAGGGAGCGCGCCCTAGGGGGGCGGGGCGCCCCCACCCTCGTGACCACCTCTTTGATCCCTTGTAGTAGGGTCCAAGTCTCCTGGATCACGTTCGGTGAGAAAATCACGTTTCCGAAGATTTTATTCCGTTTGGACTCCGTTTGATATTCTGTTTATCCGAAACACTGAAATAGGCAAAAAAACAGCAATTCTGGGCTGGGCCTCCGGTTAATAGGTTAGTCCCAAAAATAATGTAAAAGTGGAAAATAAAGCCCAATATAGTCCAAAACAGTAGGTAATATAGCATGGAGCAATCAAAAATTATAGATACGTTGGAGACGTATCAAGGCACCAAAAATGCCCAAGTGCTACCATTTAGGGTTTTGTCGACACCGAGGCACCCTAAATGCCCAAAGTGGACCCATTTAGGGTTTTGTCGATGCTGAGGCACCTTAAATGCCCAAGTGGATCCATTTAGGGTTTTGTCGACGCCGAGGCACCAAAAATGCCCAAGTGTTACCATTTAGGGCTTTGTCGACACCGAGGCACCCTAAATGCCCAGGTGGATCGATTTAGGGTTTTGTCGACGCCGAGGCACCCTAAATGCCCAAAGTGGACCCATTTAGGGTTTTGTCGACGCCAAGGCACCCTAAATGCCCAAGTGGATCTATTTAGGGTTTTGTTGACGTTGAGGCACCAAAAAATCCCAAGTGCTACCATTTAGGGTTTTGTCGATGCTGAGGCACCCTAAATGCCCAAAGTGGACCCATTTAGGGTTTTGTCGACGCCGAGGCACCCTAAATGCCCAAGTGGATCCATTTAGGGTTTTGTCGACTATGATCAACATCATATGAACTATGAAAACTGTGATCACCAACATATCAACACCATGAAAACTAAGATCATCATCCTATCAACTATGGAACTATGATCATCATCACAACAAGAGAACGAAAACTTCTTGAAAACATCATAACTAATAAGTTCATCATCATATCATCATAACCAGAGTACCATAGTGCATCACAACCATTAGGTACATTACATAGTCCACCACTTGGACTAGAACTGACTGGTTTCAACATGAAATTCTTAATATTCTTCAGCACAAACTAGCCAAAACAGGCTGAATTAAACATATTTCAACATGACATCACTTCTTGCTGCCTTGAGAACAATTGAACCATTTAGACATCTTGTATGATGGCTTTCTCACTCTTCCATTACCTGACACTCTTGGTGGTATGAATGTTCTCTTTACCCTTGACCTAGTAGCAGTAGCAGAAGATGAACTAGGCCTATCAATAGCAGCAGAAGATGAACTTGGCCTTGTTGGAGCAGGAGCAGAAGGAGCCGCCCTAGGTGCAGCCCTAGTTGCAGCCCTAGTTGCAGCTGGAGATGTCCTTGGTGTTGCACTGGTTGCAGCAGGAGCTCTTCCCGTTGCTGCTGGTGGAGCAGATGGAGCTGCCATTGGTGCATCAACTCTCCTGTTTTCCTACAGTGACAACATATAGATAGATTAGAACATAGTATTAAATATACACAAGATTTAACATGCAGTGACAACATATATACACAAGATTTAACCTGGTGTTGGTTCCTTCTCATGGCTAGGGCTGGCTTCAGATTTTTGTGGTAGCTAGTGTACCTATGACCTGTCAAGTTGCAATTGCTGCAGGTTATTGTTGCCATCCTTAATGTATCCTTGGGAGCTGGCTTCTCAAACTGATTCCTTCTCCTCTTAGTCTGCTTCTTTCCTGGCTTGTCTCTGAAAACCGGTGGTTCTATGTCAGGGGTCCCAGTATTTGGCCATAGGTCAGGCCCAGGCACAGGATACATAATTGGAATGTAGGCTTCTTGGTACATTGGTTTCTTGAAGAAATCACTAACAAAATCTTCTGGATGAAGTTTTGCCTTGTTAATTGCAGAAACACCATGCTTGCAAGGAACACCAGTCATGTCCCATTTGCTACACCCACATGTGTGCACTTGCAGCTTTACTGCATATGTGCTTTCTCCACTGCTAACCTGGTATAGATCAGGTCATGCTTTGATGGACTGACAGTATCTAGCATGGTGTTTTGCTTCTTCTAGCTTTTCAGCATATGTTGGGCATATCTGCCACTTGGCTGTCTCAGTCTTGGTCCTGTTTGCATTGAACTTAACTAGCAATTTAGTTCTGATGCCATCAACCATGGTTTTAATTGGTTTCCCTCTCACATCAAGTATCATTTTGTTGAAAACTTCACTAATATTGTTAACAACCAAATTAGTTTTACAATTTTTGTCCATGGCATGTCTAGCCCATGTATGCTTGGGTATCTTTCTAAGCCATTTCCAAGCTGCCTCACACTCTCTTTTCATGCCTTCCATTGCTTGATCAAAACCATGCTCAGTATATGAATAACTAGCCTGATCCATATACTTCTTTAACTCTTCACCTCTAAAGCCAGCTATTTGAAAGTTCTGATAAATATGTCTAAGGCAGTATCTTTGAGGGAAATTTGGGAAGACATTGTTTATGGCTTTAAGAAGGCCCTGTTTAAATAACTAGTGTTCAAAATATAGTATAACAACAAACAATTTGATAGTACTAAGCATGGTAAAACTTCAGTAAATATAAGAATGATGATGTGTGAGGTACCTTTTGTCTATCAGATATGATAGTGTAGTTGCCATACTTCCCTGACTCACCACCAAGAGCATACTTGAGCTGGGTTAGAAACCAGGACCAGCTAGCAGTGTCTTCCTTGTCAACAATTGCAAATGCAATGGGAAAGATGTTGTTATTACCATCTCTTCCAGTTGCAGCCAATATTTGTTGCCCTGTTGTCAACTTAACAAAGCAACCATCAACACCTAAAACCAAACAGAACACATTAGTACCAAACATAACTAAATGCAATGGGAAAGATGTTGGGAAAATAATTATGCAAGTACCTATGAAGGGTCTGCAACCATTTAGGAAGCCCTCTTTGCAAGCATTGAGGCACATGAACAAGCCATGAAATCTAGGGTTTATACTAGGATGAGTCTTCAAATACTTTGTTGTAACAATGCATCTACTTCCAGGATTGGTATCCAGCATAGCTTGGAGGTAATCCCTTATCCTAGTGTATTGTGCCCTCTGATCTCCCTGGACAACTTCCTTAGCTGCTTTCCTTGCCCTGTAGGCCATGTGAATGGACACTTCAATTCCATGTTTTTCTTCGAATTGTCCATTATTGCCTGGACAGGTGTGTTTATGTCAGACCTTAACTGTTGCTCACACTCATGTGCCAACCACCTAGCAGTCACTTTGGTGCTCTCTCCAACAGCAGGACAATTGTGGTACAAGTTCATTTTCTTTATGCAAAATGTCTTCTCATGTGCAATTTTGGAAGCAGCAATGAAAAAAGGACAGTCATCTGTACTGCAAACTACGATAACTCTATCTGAGCAATTCCTATGAAATGAGTAGTTCCTGTTTTGTGAGATGTGAAATGTAAGCAGTGCCCTTCTGAACTGTTGCACATCTAGGAAACAAAGTTTCTTGACAAATTGTTCTTGTGGGTTTTCCCTCTTCTCATCATACCAAACCCTAACTTTATTCTTTTTGGCTATGCTCTTCCTACCATTTGGTAGCTTAAATGGTGGAAGCTGAGCCCAATCATTCTCTTCCTGACTTAGGTCACCTGGGTTGCTCTCCTCATCAAATGAAGGTGCCCAGTCTTGCTCTATGATTTGATCCAAACTTGCATGGGATCTTGTTGTTGGCCCCTTCACCCTCCTCTTACTTCCTCCTGTGCCATTGCTACCTCCTGCACTGCTTCCTCCTACACTGCTTCCTCCTCTCAAGCCCTCATCTAGTGGCTCCTCCTGTCCTTCCTCTTCAACTCTTCCTTCATTCTCCTCCTCCTCCTCCTCTGGTCCATATAGCTCTTCTACATCAGTGTCTCCTTCAAAGTGATATAGTGGATCATCCCTATGCCTCTTCATTGCCTCCAACCTAGCCAATATGTCCTCATCTTCTAGATCTTCATCCTCACTTTCACTATCAGTGAACTCCTCAGCAAGCAGCTGTGGGAGTTTTCTTTTTGCTGCATTGTACTTCTCTCTTTGTATCTTATTACTCCCGTACCTCTGAATTTCTTCATTTCTTTTCTGCTCCATCATCTGCTCAATGTGCTCTTGCTCTTGGTCTGTCTGCATGAAATACTCATGCCTCTCATTACTATTGTCCAAAGCAAACTCAGGTTCACTTGGGCCCTTTTGCTTCAACAAACAAGTGCTCTCCTGTGTGTTCATTACTTGGACTGGCTGTGGTTGGGGTTTCACTGGACTGGCGAAAAGAACTCCTGAATTGTCTACCTCATAGATAACTGGTACACCTATTTCTAACAAAGAAACCTGCTCTTCATAAGCATAACCAATGTTCAAATCAACTAGTCTAGGTGCATCACTTCTCATAACTATAATGCTAACAACATTCTTTCCTTTACTAGCTATGTGATCCAACATTTCTTCCACCTTGTCATCATCAGTTAATTCTTCCATTCCTGACACCCCAACTCCTGGATCTCTAACATAATACATAAATCCCTTGAACTATAGCCTTCTACCTCTATTAGGGCAATGAGATTCCAGAAGGTTATGTTTGATAAACATATTGTTCTTTCCAAGTTATCTCTGTCTAGGAAATGGAACCTCACTTCCCATTCTTCATCATCCAAGCTACAAATTCAGATAAAATTCATTTAATTTTGTTGTTAAGTAGGTCAGTTAACAGGTATAAGAATAAGATGAAATAATTCATTTAACAATGTTAAAATTATTGTTAAGAGGTCAGATTGGTGTTAAATGGGTCAGTTCATAGCCCTATTAATAAGTTGAAAAAAATCAGTTAACAATGTTAAAATTGGTGGCAACAGAAATTTCTAATTCAATTTACAATACTAAAGTTGGTGAAGACCAATATTTGATCAAACAACAGACAGATAGGATTTCTGTCAAATTACTCATGCTAAAATTAATTTCCGTGAGACCACCAATCATGTGACAGAGAGGATATCATATAACACTAACCCTAATGCTAGAACCCTAACCCTAGAACCTTAACCGTACTACACTTACCCAAGAACACTAACTAACCCTAGAACCCTAACCCTAGAATGCCAATCGGGGAAATGACAAAGAAGGAGGAGGATGACTTACTCCACATCGCCGAAGGAGGAGGCAAAATGTTGGCTGCCCGTCGGATTGGCCTTCACCGTCTGGGCGAACGCAGTAGCCGCCGCGTATTCCAACGACTTCGGCGGCGACGACGGTTGGGGAAGAGGCAGCGCGCTCGAGGGATTGGAGCTCCCGCAGAACTCTGGTGGATCTCCAGCACCGCCGCCCGGAGCATCCCCACCGGCAGCAACTCCGCCGCCGCCGTCCACGCCGCCAGGTTTCGTCGTCGCCATGGATTGGAGCTGGAGGGAGAGGCCTGGTCTGGTCGGGTGCGGGCGGTCGGTCTGTCCGGTGCGACCAGACCGCGTCGGTTTGGACCAAACGGCGCCGTCCGCGCGTCCGTTAGGACACGTCACCCAAATTGGGCCCCACGTGTTGTAAACGCCCTCAACCGCGCCAAATGGCAGGTTCAGTGCAATCTACAAAACTTTTACTGAATGCGCGATGGCTTTTGCAAAAGATTAGCGATCAGGTTATTTTTTGTAACAGAAGCCCCAAATATGGTGGTTTCTTTCAATTGCGATGTGCAAATATGACACCCGCGTGGGCGTTATCATTTGGGTTCATTTAATGATTTTAGGTTCTCAGAGGCACCTTAGTGTAACTTCGATTTCTCTGTTATTCGCATTTGTGCATGTTCCATAGACTACTGTACTATCTTGGTCTATTCAAGAAGATACAACCATTGTTCCAGTAATCGATCACACGAGTGCTCTTACAAAGTGCTATTACAACAACGCAGCACGCCAATCAAATCAAACTCTACAAAGAATACTTGTGCAACGCTCCCCTGGTCGTCTGGCCCCTGCGCTCTCCGCAAGTTGGTGCCCGCCACTCGATCAGACGTTGTCGGGCAGGTCGAAGTGCTGGACGCCGAGCACCTGCAGCGCCGAGTTCTGCACGAAGAGGACGAGGCCGCACTTGGTGGCGCGGAAGTCGTCCCACAGCGGGAACTGGACGGACCCGGACACGGCCTTCCTGGCGGACGCGCCGTCGCGCACGGCGGCCACCTTCTCCAGCCGGCGCACCACGTGGTCGTTGAGCAGCGACTTGCCCTTGTTCTCGCCGCGGCCGCAGTCGGTGACCACGCCGCTCTCGTACAGCGCCACCAGCACGCTCCCGCCGCCGTCCACGCGGGAGTGGAGCGCGCCCGTGAAGGACGCCTGCAGCGTGCTCGGGTTCGGCCGCTGGAACTTCACCTGCAGAGCACGCACACGGTTCAGAGCACCGTCAACAATTCTTAAGGTGGTGGGTGCATGCAGCATGCGTGCGTGCGTACCTTCATGGCGGGCGAGGGGTAGCGGGGCGCGTCGCGGACGGCCTGGGCGAGCTTGTCCTGCTCGGTGCCGACGCAGTCCGCGCGGCCCTGCACGACGACCTGCGGCGTGAAGAGCGTGTCCAGCCGGAGCGCCTCCACGTACGCCTTCTGCCGCACGGTCCAGGCGCTGGCCGCGAAGGGGTCCTTCCACCCGCGGTAGTCCCAGTAGTCCACGTGGAACCCCAGCACCACCATCGCTCGCTCGCCGCCGCCGGTCTCGGAGGACTCCTGCGCCAGCCGCGCCACCAGGGCGTCCGCCTCAGGCGACGCCGCGCACCCCTGCGAGGAGAAGAGCTCCACCAGCACCGGGCCCGGGGCCAGGTCCTCCACAGGCTCCGGCGCCGAGGCCGTCGCGCCGCCCCTGCCGAAGCACGCCAGGAAACGCGGCGCCATCGCTACGTCTACGTGCCTGCCTCCTTCCCGGAGCGGAAGAGGTGTCAACGTGGTGGGAAAGGGAAGCGACTGCGAGTGGCAGGCCGATGGAGGCGCGCGTTTGCGTGTGCCGGGCGAGGTAAGTAGAGTGGTGGCTGGGCACTTAGGTGGGTGAAAGCGAGGGAACGTGGCGACGGCAACGGGATACCAGCCTGGGACAGCACGCAGCTCCCCTTCCCGGCGCTACGTTGCGATCTGTCGGCCTCCTCCGCCCATGTGTGCGGTGCGCCTGCCTGCCTGCCTGCCCACAGCCTCTCCATTATTTCTTCAGTTTGTCTAATTCACATCTAAATGTTTTTTAAGGATGTCACATCTAATCTCCCATAAATATATAATGTAGCAACAAGAAACAAAAAAAACTAAGACAAAAAAATAGACCATAAACAGAGTGGACATCAATCTTAGATGTGACATATCCTAAACAGACCCTTATTTCTTCTATATCAAAACCTTTTCCTTTTCTAAATTTCTTATGGGTGACACGGTAGCACCACTTTGCTCCACATGCATCTTCTTTTTGTGCGCTACTTTGCTCCACATGCATCTATCTTCCTTTGCGATGCGAAAAGATGACCGAACCTGCATATGCTCCCCTGTTCTAAACTGTTGATCCTTTGCTTCGTCCGGTGTGTTTTGCCGCAGCCAAGTGGAGAGTCACGAGCTTCTGGTTCGCTGAAAAGTGAGAACGGGTGTCGTCCATCGGCGAGTGGTTGGGTCCGCGTACGCGCGCAGCGGCTGCCCGGGGTGTAATTTGTTTAAGGCAAACGAGTGTCGGAACACGCCGACCTAGCTGTTCGCTGTCCATGGTGTGTCGCAGTTTTCTTTTCCTTTCGAAATGGTTGGTGTGTCACAGTGGAGTCTAATCCAGTCTCTCTAGTTCCTGTGTGCCGGCGTTTGATATCGCAGAATTGAACGCTTGGCTTTTGCCCCATGGACGGAACCCCTCTACCTGCACGTCGCCTCCCGAGATCTGGGATCAGCCTTCGCTCACGGTGCCGGTGGGGAGCGCGGCCGTGCACCTGACGGCGCATGCGACGTTCTACCAGATCAGTGGTCGCCTCTGTCGGTGTACCTGACATGTACCGTCTGCCTGTTGCGACTCCATTAATGGGGAATTCCGCAGAGCTTGGGCTTTCAGTTATAATCTTTTAACTCATTTTTTAATTGACTACTCCCTTCATAAAAAAATATAAGAGCGTTTAGATCATTAATTTCTTATATTTGTTTACAGAGGGAGTACAATATATGACTTTTCCATAAAATAAATGACCAAACCAGCAACACACACAGATTAAAAAGACAACTATATTGAAGTCCCCGAGTCTCGCAAGAAAAATATTGAAGCCCCTGCAAAACGACCGTCTTTGAACATCTTGATGGTGTGCTCGCAGTACATCGCCCGGACCACTATGTCCTACTATATATAGCGCTTACCGGCTACGGCCAAGGACACACCAAAAATCGAGCTAGGGTTTTGTCTCCTCTCTCCACTTGCGTTGCTGTTGTAGTCTACTCCATCCCGAACGCCGGCGTGCAATGGCGAGCAGGAGAGCAGGTCTCTGAAATCTCTCGCTCTTGTGATCCTGCACCAGGTGAAGGTGAATAAGGTTTTTGGCAAGTGCTTTGCACGACTGCTCATCGTCTATCACCATGGGATGTCTTCCTTCCAAGTCAGGCGGCGCTACTCATCATCGTCTTCAACGCCATTTGCATCAAGTCATCACTAACATCGTCAACATCGTACGAGCAGCAACGGAGGCACCTTCAAACGGTCAGTATGTGCGCCTAATCTGATCCAATGTCTTACTGTGGTTGATGTTGCATGTTCGATGATGATGTTCATGTTGGTATGTCTAGGATGTTTGATACATGCATGCTACTTCCTGTTTTAGTCATGAATTATTTGTTGGAATTACTCATTAACTTGCCTAATTTTTCAACAATCTAAAAACCATATTTTAGGCAATTTCCTGAGTTAATTATGGATGGATAAGTTTACTGGTTTGCACTTTAAGAGGAGGCAGGTGAAGTCCACATTCTACCTTACTTCTTTGAAAATTTTCCATGTTAGTGCTGGTATTCAGATACGTCTCCAATGTATCTATAATTTTTGTTTGTTCCATGTTGTTATATTTGTTGGTAAACGTAGTATGCAATTTCAAAAGTTTTGCTACGCTCACGCAAGATCTATCTAGGAGATGCATAGCAATGAGAGGGGGAGAGTGTGTCTACGTACCCTCGTAGACCGAAAGCGGAATCGTTTGACAACGCGGTTGATGTAGTCGAACTTCTTCTCATTCTGACCGATCAAGCACCGAACGTACGACACCTCCGAGTTCTGTACACGTTCAGCTCAATGACATCCCTTGAACTCTTGATTCAGCAAAGTGTCGAGGAAATAGATGAGTTCCGTCAGCACGACGACGTGGTGACGGTGATGGTGAAGTGATCCGCGCAGGGCTTCGCCTAAGCACCGCGAGAATATGACCGAGGGTGTAATCTATGGAGGGGGCGCCGCACATGGCTAACCGATGTTGTTGTGTGTTCTAGGCGTCCCCTCCACACGTATATATAGGTGGGAGGGGAAGGGGGAGGGGGACAACCTTGGGGCACCCCAAGTAGGAGGAATCCTACTTGGGGGCCTAGTCCAATTCGCCCCCCTTACCATGTTTTCGGAGGGGAAAGGAAGGAGGAAGGAGGAGGGAAGGAAGGGGGAGGCCGAATCCCTCCCCTTCCTTCTCTCTTCCCCTCTTTCCTTCTCCTCTAGTGCGGCCCATATGGGGGGCGCAACAGCCCCTACTGGCTGCTCCGTTTTCCCTCTTGGCCCATTAGGCTCATATCTTTTGCCGGGGATGCCCGGAACCCCTTCCAATGACCCGATGTGTACCCGATACCCTCCGGAACACTTTTCGTGTCCGAATACTATCGTCCTATATATAAATCTTTACCTCTCGATCATTTTGAGACTCCTCGTCATGTCCGTGATCTCATCCGGGACTCCGAACAACATCTGGTCACCAAATCACATAACTCATATAATACAAAATCGTCATCGAACGTTAAGCGTGCGGACCCTACGGGTTTGAGAACTATGTAGACATGACTGGGACACCTCTCCAGTCAATAACTAACAGCGGAACCTGGATGCTCATATTGGCTCCTACATATTCTACGAAGATCTTTATCGGTCGAACCGTTATGACAACATACGTTATTCCCTTTGTCATTGGTGTGTTACTTGCCCGAGATTCGATCGTCGGTATCTTCATACCTAGTTCAATATCGTTACCGACAGGTCTCTTTACTCATTCCATAATACACCATTATGTAACTAACTCATTAGTCACTTTGCTTGCAAGGCTTCTTATGATGTGCATTACCGAGAGGGCCCAGAGATACCTCTCCGATACTCGGAGTGACAAATCCTAATCTCGATCTATGCCAACCCAACAAACACCTTCGGAGATACCTGTAGAGCATCTTTATAATCACCCAGTTACATTGTGACATTTGATAGCACACAAGGCATTCCTCCGGTATCCGGGAGTTGCATAATCTCATAGTCGAAGGAATATGTATTTGACATGAAGAAAGCAATAGCAATAAAACTGAACGATCAATATGCTAAGCTAACGGATGGGTCTTGTTCATCACATCATTCTCCTAATGATGTGATCCCATTCATCAAATGACAACACATGTCTATGGTTAGGAAACTTAACCATCTTTGATTAACGAGCTAGTCTAGTAGAGGCTTACTAGGGAACGGTGTTTTGTCTATGTATCCACACATGTATCAAGTTTCTGATTAATACAATTCTAGCATGAATAATAAACATTTATCATGATATAAGGAAATAAAAAATAATAACTTTATTATTGCCTCTAGGGCATATTTCCTTCAGTCTCCCTCTTGCACTAGAGTCAATAATCTTGTTCACATTGCCATATGATTTAACACCAATAGTTCGCATCTTTATGTGATTAACACCCATAGTTCACATCGCCATGTGACCAATACCCATAGTTCACATCGCCATGTGACCAACACCCAAAGGGTTTACTAGAGTCAATAATCTAGTTCACATCGCTATGTGATTAACACTCAAAGAGTACTAAGGTGTGATCATATTTTGTTTGTGAGAGAAGTTTAGTCAACGGGCCTGCCACATTCAGATCCGTATGTATTTTGCAAATTTCTATGTCTACAATGCTCTGCATGGAGCTACTCTAGCTAATTGCTCCCATGTTCAATACATATCTAGATTGAGACCTAGAGTCATGCAGATCAGTGTCAAAGTTTGCATCGATGTAACTCTTTACGACGAACTCTTTATCACCTCCATTACCGAGAATCATTTCCTTAGTCCTTTTTAGGTACCTAAGGATGATTTTAATTGTTGTCCAGTGATCTACTCCTGGATCACTATTGTACCCCTTGCCAAAATCATGACAAGGCACACAACAGGTTTGGACATACTTTATAGAACCTATGGCTGAGGCATAGGGAATGACTTTCATTCTCTCTTTATCTTCTGCCATGGTCAGGTTTTGAGTCTTACTCAACTTCACACCTTACAATACATGCTAGAAGTCATTCTTTGACTGATCCATTTTGAACTCCTTCAAAATCTTGTCAAGGTATGTATTCATTGAAAATCTTCTCAAGCGTCTTGATGTATCTCTATAGATCTTGATGCCCAATATGTAAGCAGATTCACCGAGGTCATCCATTGAAAAATTCTTATTCAAGTATAATTTTATGCTATCCAGAAATTCTATATCATTTCCATCAGCAATATGTCATCCACATATAATATTAGAAATGCTACAGAGCTCCCACTCACTTTCTTGTAAATACAGGCTTCATCATAAGTCTGTATAAAACCATATGCTTTGATCACCTTATCAAAGCGTATATTCCAACTTCGAGATGCTTGCACCAGTCCATAGATGGATCGCTGGAGTTTGCACACTTTGTTAGCACCGTTAGGATCGACAAAAACTTTTGGTTGCATCATATACAACTCTTCTTTAAGAAATCCATTAAGGAATGCAGTTTTGACATCCATTTGCCAGATTTCATAAAATGCGGCAATTGCTAACATGATTCAGACAGATTTAAGCATCGCTACGAGTGAGAAAATCTCATCATAGTCAACACCTTGAACTTGTCAAAAACCTTTTTGTGACAAGTCGAGCTTTGTAGATAGTAACATTACCATCAACGTCAATCTCCTTCTTGAGGATCCATTTATTCTCTATGGCTTGCCGGTCATCGGGCAAGTCCACCAAAGTCTATACTTTGTTCTCATACATGGATCCTATCTTAGATTTCATGGCCTTAAGCCATTTGTCAGAATCTGGGCTCATCATTGCTTCTTCATAGTTTTTTTGGTTCGTCATGGTCTAGTAACATTACTTCCAGGACAGGATTACCTTACCACTCTGGTGCGGAATGTGCTCTGCTCGACCTACGAGGTCCAGTAGTAAATTGATCCGAAGTTTCATGATCATCATCTGATCATCATTAGCTTCCTCTCTTGTTGTTGTAGGCATCACTAGAACGTATTTCTCTGATGTGCTACTCTCCAATTCGAGAGAAGGTACAACTAACTCATCAAGTTCTACTCCCCCCCACTCATTTCTTTCGAGAGAAACTCCTTCTCTAGAAAGGATCCATTCTTGGCAACAAAGATCTTGCCTTCGGATCTGTGGTAGAAGGTGTACCTAGTTGATTCCTTAGGGTATCCTATGAAGACGCAGTTCCCCGATTTGGGTTCGAGCTTATCAGACTGAAGCTTTTGACATAAGTGTCGCAACCCCAAACTTTAAGAAATGACAGCTTAGGTTTCTTGCCAAACCACAGTTCATACGGTGTCGTCTCAGTGGATTTAGACGGTGCCCTATTTAACATGAATGCAGCTGTCTCTAATGCATAACCCCAAAATGATAGTGACAAATCGGTAAGAGACATCATAGATCGCACCATATCTAATAAAGTACAGCTACGACGTTGAGACACACCATTACGCTATGGTGTTCCAGGTGGCGTGAGTTGTGAAACTATTCCACATTATTTTAAATGAAGGCTAAACTCGTAACTCAAATATTCTCCTCCGCGATCAGATCGTAGAAACTTTATTTTCTTGTTACGATGATTCTCCACTTCACTCTGAAATTCTTTGAACTTTTCAAATGTTTCAGACATGTGTTTCATTAAGTAGATATACCCATATCTGCTGAAATCATCTGTGAAGGTTAGAAAATAACAATACCCGCCACGTGCCTCAACACTCATTGGACCGCATACATCAATATGTATTATTTCCAATAAGTCATTGGCTCGCTCCATTGTTCCGGAGAATGAAGTTTTAGTCATCTTGCCCATGAGGCATGGTTCGCAAGTATCAAATGATTCATAATCAAGTGATTCCAAAAGCCCATCTGCATGGAGTTTCCTCATGCGCTTTACACCAATATGACCTGAACGGCAGTGCCACAAATATGTTGCACTATCATTATCAACTTTTCATCTATTGGTATCAATATTATGAATATGTGTATCACCACAATCGAGATTCAACAAAAATAGACCACTCTTCAAGGGTGCATGACCATAAAAGATATTACTCATATAAATAGAACAACCATTATTCTCTGATTTAAATGAATAACCATCTCGCATTAAAGAAGATCCAGATATAATGTTCATGCTCAACGCTGGCACCAAATAACAATTATTCAGGTCCAAAACTAATCCCGAAGGTAGATGTAGAGGTAGCATGCCGACGGCGATCACATCGACATTGGAACCATTCCTGACGCACATCATCACCTCCTCCTTAGCCAATCTTCATTTAATCTGTAGCCCATGTTTCGAGTTACAAATATGAGCAACGGAACCGGTATCAAATACTCAGGCGCTACTACAAGCATTAGTAAGGTACACATCAATAACATGTATATCAAATATACCTTTGTTCACTTTGTCATCCTTCTTATCCGCCAAAAATACTTGGGGTAGTTCCGCTTTCAGTGACCAGTCCCTTTGCAGTAGAAACACTCAGTTTCAGGCTTGGGTCTAGCTTTGGGCTTCTTCATGGGAGTAGCAACTTGCTTGCCATTCTTCTTGAAGTTCCATTTCTTTCCCTTGCCCTTTTTCTTGAAACTAGTGGTCTTATTAACCATCAACACTTGATGCTCTTTCTTGATTTCTACCTTCGCCGATTTCAGCATCGCGAAGAGCTCGGGAATCGTTTTCTTCATCCCTTTCATATTATAGTTCATCACGAAGTTCTAGTAGCTTGGTGATGGTGACTAGAGAACTATGTCAATCACTATCTTATCTGGAAGATTAGCATGCGTTGGTTTTACCTTGAAGAGGAAAGGGTGATGCAACAAAGTAGCGTAAGTATTTCCCTCAGTTTTTGAGAACCAAGGTATCAATCCAGTAGGAGATTACACGCAAGTCCCTCGTACCTGCACAAACAAACAAGAACCTCTCAACCAACACGATAAAGGGGTTGTCAATCCCTTCACGATCACTTACGAAAGTGAGATCTGATAGAGATAATAAGATAAATATTTTTGGTATTTTTGTTGTATAGTTTGGAAAATAAAGATAGCAAAATAAACGGCACCAGAAATAACTAGTTGATGGGAGATTAATATAATGGAGAATAGACCTGGGGGCCATAGGTTTCACTAGTGGCTTCTCTCAAGATAGCAAATTCTACGGTGGGTGAACAAAATACTATCGAGCAATTGATAGAAAAGCAAATAATTATGAGAATATCTAGGCATGATAATGTATATATGCATCACGTCTGCAACAAGTAGACCAAAACGATTCTGCATCTACTACTATTACTCCACACATCGACCGCTATCCAGCATGCATCTAGAGTATTAAGTTCATAAGAACAGAGTAACACATTAGGCAAGATGACATGATGTAGAGGGATAAACTCAAGCAATATGGTATAAACCCCATATTTTTATCCTCGATGGCAACAATACAATACATGCCTTGCTGCCCCTACTATCACTGGGAAAGGACACCGCAAGATTGAACCCAAAGCTAAGCACTTCTCCCATTGCATGAAAGATCAATCTAGTAGGCCAAACCAAACTGATAATTCGAAGAGACTTGCAAAGATATTTAAATCATGCATAAAAGAATTCAGAGAAGAATCAAATATTGTTCATAGATAATCTTAATCATAAACCCACAATTCATCGGATCTTGACAAACACACCGCAAAAAGAATTACATCGAATAGATATCCAAGAGAATCGAGGAGAACTTTGTATTGAGATCCAGAGAGAGAGAGAAGAAGCCATCTAGCTAATAACTATGGACCCGAAGGTTTGGGGTAAACTACTCACACATCATCGGAGAGGCTATGGTGTTGATGTAGAAGCCCGCCGTGATCGATTCCCCCTCCAGCGGAGCACCGGAAAAGGCCCCAAGATGGGATCTCACGAGTACAGAAGGTTGCGGCGGTGGAAATAGGGTTTCGTGGTGCTCCTGGATGTTTTCAGGGTATATGGGTATATATAGGAGGAAGAAGTACGTCGGTGGAGCTGCGAGGGGCCCACGAGGGTGGGGGGCACGCCTACTCCCTTAGGCGTGCCCTCCTGCCTCGTGGCCTCCTCGCTTCTTTCTTGACGTCCACTCCAAGTCTCCTGGATCACGTTTGTTCCAAAAATAACACTCCCGAAGGTTTCATTCCGTTTGGATTCCGTTTGATATTCCTTTTCTGCGAAACATTGAAATAGGCAAAAACAACAATTTGCACTGGTCCTTTGGTTAGTAGGTTAGTCCCAAAAACAATACAAAAAGGTATATTAAAGCCCATTAAACATCCAAAATAGATAATATAACAGCATGGAACAATAAAAAATTATAGATACGTTGGAGACGTATCAATGCATAGCAACGAGAGGGGGAGAGTGTGTCTACGTACCCTCGTATACCGAAAGTGGAAGCATTTGACAACGCGGTTGATGTAGTCGAACTTCTTCTCGTTCCGACCGATCAAACACCGAACGTACAACACCTCTGAGTTCGGCACACGTTCAGCTCGATGGCGTCCCTTGAAATCTTTATCCAGTAGAGTGTCGAGGAAGTATATGAGTTCCGTCAGCACGACGGCGTGGTGACGGTGATGGTGAAGTGATCCGCGTAGGGCTTTGCCTAAGCACCGCGAGAATATGACCGAGGGTGTAATCTATGGAGGGGGGGGGGCGCCGCACATGACTAACAGATGTTGTTGTGTGTTCTAGGCGCCCCCTCCCCACGTATATATAGGTGGGAGGGGGAGGGGGAGGGGGACAGCCTTGGGGCGCCCCAAGTAGGAGAATCCTACTTGGGGGCCTAGTCCAATTCGGCCCCCGTTACCATGTTTTCTGGAGGGGAAAGGAAGGAGGATGGAGGAGGGAAGGAAGGGGGAGGCCGAATCCCTCCCCTTCCTTCTCTCTTCCCCTCTTTCCTTCTCCTCCTGGTGCGGCCCATATGGGGGGCGCAACAGCCCGTGCTGGCTCCTGCGTTTCCCCTCTTGGCCCATTAGGCCCGTATCTTTTGCCTGGGGTGCCCGAAACCCCTTTCGGCGACCCAATATGTACCCAATACCCTCTGGAACACTTCCGGTGTCCGAATACTATCTTCCTATATATAAATCTTTACCTCTCAACCATTTCGAGACTCCTCGTCATGTCCATGATCTCATCTAGGACTCCGAACAACATTCGGTCACCAAATCAAATAACTCATATAATACAAAATCATCATCGAACGTTAAGCATGCGGACCCTACGGGTTCGAGAACTATGTAGACATGACCGAGACACGTCTCCGGCCAATAACCAACAGCGGAACCTGGATGCTCATATTGGCTCCTACATATTCTACGAAGATCTTTATCGGTCGAACCGTCATGATAACATATGTTATTCCCTTTGTCATCGGTATGTTAATTGCCCGAGATTCGATCGTCGGTATCTTCATACCTAGTCCAATCTCGTTACCGGCAAGTCTCTTTACTCATTCCGTAATACATCATCTTGTAACTAACTCATTAGCCACTTTGCATGCAAGGCTTCTTATGATGTGCATTACCGAGAGGGCCCAGAGATACCTCTCTGATACTCGAAGTGACAAATCCTAATGTTGATCTATGCCAACCCAACAAACACCTTCGGAGATACCTGTAGAGCATCTTTATAATCACCCAGTTACGTTGTGACATTTGATAGCACACAGGGCATTCCTCCGGTATCCAGGGGTTGCATAATCTCATAGTCGAAGGAATATGTATTTGACATGAAGAAAGCAATAGAAACAAAACTGAACGATCAATATGCTAAGCTAACGGATGGGTCTTGTCCATCACATCATTCTCCTAATGATGTGACCCCGTTCATCAAATAATAGCACATGTCTATGGTTAGGAAACTTAACCATATTTGATTAACGGGCTAGTCTAGTAGAGGCTTACTAGGGACACGGTGTTTTGTCTATGTATCCACACATGTATCAAGTTTCCGGTTAATATAATTCTAGCATGAAAAATAAACATTTACCATGATATAAGGAAATATAAAATAACAACTTTATTATTGCCTCTAGGGCATATTTCCTTCAATATTATCATTTTTGAATGTTTTACATTCATTTTATAGCAACTTTATATCAATTTTTGGGACTAACCTATTGACATAGTGCCAAGTGCGAGTTGCTATTTTTTACTTCACAGAATATCAGTACAAACAAAGTCCAAATGCCACAAATTTTTTTGGAGATTTTTTTCTGGCCAAAAGAAAGCTTGGGAGCCAATGAAGTACAGATGGGAGGCCTGTGGGGCCCACGACCCACCAGGGCGCGCCAGAGGCCCCTGGAGTGCCTAGGTGGATGGTGGGGCCCACGGGAGTCCTTTCCACCGCCTCTCAACTCTATAAATACCCAAATGTTACAAAAACCCTAGGGGAGTCGACAAAACACAATTCTGATAAACCACAAGTATAGGGGATCAATTGTAGCCTCTTTCGATAAGTAAGAGTGTCGAACCCAACGAGGAGCTAAAGGTAGAACAAATATTCCCTAAAGTTCTATCGACCACCGATACAACTCTACGCACGCTTAACGTTCGCTTTACCTAGAACAAGTATGAAACTAAAAGTACTTTGTAGGTGTAACGGGATAGGTTTGCAAGATAATAAAGAGCATGTAAATAAAAACTAGGGGCTGCTTTAGGTAAAGAAGCAATAAATTTAGTATAGCGAGTGTGGAAAAGTGGTGGTAGGAGTTGCGAAATTGTCCCTAAGCAATTGACTACGTTACTAGACCGATAGCAAGTTTTATGTGGGAGAGGCCACTGCTAGCATGTCATCCCTGACTTGGAATTCTATGCACTTATGATTGGAACCATTAGCAAGCATCTGCAACTACTAACGTTCATTAAGGTAAAACCCAACCATAGCATTAAGATATATTGGTCCCCCTTCAATCCCGTATGCATCAATTTCTTGCTAGATTGAAGCTTCTATCACTATTGCCCTCCAATACATAGTCCTATCAACATACAACTAACCCTATGGTGTGATCCACGCGCGCGCTCATATGATGGGCACCAAAGGACAACAACATAACCACAAGCAAATTAAACCAATTGTAGCAATTCACCAATTACTGACAGGACAACAAAAATCTACTCAGACATCATAGGATGGCAACACATCATTGGATAATAATATGAAGCATAAAGCACCATGTTCAAGTAGAGGGTACAGCGGGTTGCGGGAGAGTGGACCGCTATAGATAGATGGGGAAGGTGATGGAGATGTTGGTGAAGATGATGGAGGTGTTGGTGTAGATCGCCGACACACGATGATGGCCCCGGTGGCGTTCCGGCGCCACCGGGAGAGAGGGGGAGAGGGCCCCCTTCTTCTTCTTCTTCCTTGACCTTCTCCCTAGATGGGAGAAGGGTTTCCCCTCTGGTACATGGCCTCCATGGCGGCGGAGGGGCGAGAGCCCCTCCGAGATTGGATCTGTCTCTTTGTCTATCTGTTTCTACGCTTTTGATCCTGGCCTTTCACCGTTTCTTATATTCCCGGAGATCCGTAACTCCTATTGGGCTGAAATTTTAACACAATTTATATCTGGATATTGGCTTTCTTGCGGCGAAAGAAGGGCACCAACCGCCTTACGGGGTGGCCACGAGGGCCCATGGCACGCCTAACCCCTTGGGGCGCGCCCCTGCCTCATGGCCCCCTTGGGATTCGTATTGCGTTGATTCTTCTTCCCAAAAATCACATATATTCCAAAAAAATCTCCATCAGTTTTTATCCCGTTTGGACTCTGTTTGATATGGATTTTCTGCGAAACAAAAAACACGCAATAAACAGGAACTGGCACTGGGTACTGGATCAATATGTTAGTCCCCCAAAATAGTATAAAAAGTTTCCAAAAGTATATGAAAGTTGTATAATATTGGCATGGAACAATCAAAAATTATAGATACGACGGAGACGTATCAGCATCCCCAAGCTTAATTCCTGCTCGTCCTCGAGTATGTAAATGATAAAAAAAGATAATTTTTGATGTGGAATGCTACCTAGCATAATCTCGATCATGTAATCTAATCATGGCATGAATATTAAGACACGAGTGATTCAAAGCAATAGTCTATCTTTTGACATTAATACAATAATACTTCAAGCATACTAATAAAGCAATCATGTCTTTCCAAAATAACATGGCCAAAGAAAGCTATCGCTACAAAATCATATGGTCTGGCTATGCTCCATCTTCACCACACAAAATATTCAAATCATGCACAACCCTGATGACAAGCCAATCAATTGTTTCATACTTTTAACATTCTCAAACCTTTTCAACTTTCACGCAATACATGAGCGTGAGCCATGTACATAATACTATAGGTGGAATAGAATATGATGGTGGAGGTTGTGTGTAGAAGACAAAAAGGAGAAAGTCTCACATCGATGCGGCTAATCGATGGGCTATGGAGATGCCCATCAATTGATGTCAATGCGAGGAGTAGGGATTGCCATGCAAAGGATGCTCTAAGAGCTATAAGTGTATGAAAGCTCAAACTGAAACTAAGTGGGTGTGCATCCAACTTGCTTGCTCATGAAGACCTAGGGCATTTGAGGAAGCCCATCGTTGGAATATACAAGCCAAGTTCTATAATGAAAATTCCCACTAGTATATTGAAGTGATAACTCAAGAGACTCTCTATATGAAGAACATGGTGCTACTCTGAAGCACAAGTGTGGTAAAAGGATAGTAACATTGTCCCTTCTCTCTTTTCACTCATTTTTTTATTTTTTTTCTCTTTTTAGGCTTCTTTGGCCTCTCTCTTTTTTGGGGCTTCTTTGGCCACTTTTATTTTGATAACCTCACATGGGACAATGTTCTAATAATGATGATCATCATACTTTTATTTACTTACAAGTCAATATTACAACTCGATACTAGAACAAAGATACGACTCTATATGAATGCCTCTGGCGGTGTACCGGGATGTGCAATGATCTAGCATATCAATGACATCAAAAAACGGACAAGCCATGAAAACATCATGCTAGCTATCTTACTATCATGCAAAGTAATATGACAATGATGCTCAAGTCATGTATATGATGATGGAAGTTGCATGGCAATATATCTCGGAATGGCTACGGAAATGCCATGATAGGTAGGTATGGTGGATGTTTTGAGGAAGATATAAGGAGGCTTATGTGTGATAGAGCGTATCGTATCACGGGTTTTGGATGCACCGACAAAGTTTTCACCAACTCTCTAAGGGCAATGCATGGTACCAAAGAGGCTAGCAATGATGGAAGGGTGAGAGTGCGTATAATCCATGGACTCAACATTAGTCATAAAGAACTCACATACTTATTGCAAAAATCTATTAGTCATCGAAACAAAGTACTACGCGCATGCTCCTAGGGGGATAGATTGGTAGGAAAAGACCATCGCTCGTCCCCGACCGCCACTCATAGGGAATACAATCAATAAATACCTCATGCTCCAACTTCGTTACATAACGATTGACCATACGTGCATGCTACGGGAATCACAAACATCAACACAAGTATTTCTACAATCCACAACTACCCACTATCATGACTCTAATATCACCATCTTTATATCACAAAACTATTGCAAGGAATCAAACATATCATATTCAGTGATCTACAAGTTTTATGTAGGATTTAATGACTAACCATGTGAATGACCAATTCCTGTCATCTCTCTAAATAGATATAAGTGAAGCAAGAGAGTTTAATTATTTCTACAAAATATATGCCCATGCTCTAACAAATATAAGTGAAGGAAAAGAGCATTCTACAAATGGCGGTTTTCTATGTGAAGAGAAACAGGCAATCCAAACTTCAAATGATATAAGTGAAGCACATGAAGCATTCTATAAAGCCATACTCAAAAGATATAAGTGAAGTGCAAAGATAATTCTATAAATCAACTATGGACTATCTCATACCAGCATGGTGCATCAAATAAAAGTGAAACCTAAATGCAAAAGACGCTCCAAGATTTGCACATATCGCATGAACGAAACGAATCCTAAAACATACTGATACTTGTTGAAGAAAGACGGGATGCCTTCCGGGGCACCCCCAAGCTTAGACGCTTGAGTATCCTTAAATATTTACTTGGGGTGCCTAGGGTGTCCCCAATCTTGAGCTCATGCCTCTCCTCCTTCTCCTCATATCTAGACCTCCTCGATCTTTGATCACTTCATCCACACAAAACTCAACAGAAAGCTCGGTAAGATCCGTTAGTATAATAAAGCCAATCACTACTCTAAATAATGTTGAAAACCAATTCATATTTTGTTTTTGAATTGTATCTACTGTAATATAACTTTTCCATGGCTTAATCCACGGATAGAAATCGATAGTCTCATCAAAACAAGCAAACAATGCATCAAAAACAGAATCTTTCTTAAACAGGACAGTCTGTAGTAATCTGAACATTCACCATACTTATGATACTCCAAAAATTCCGACAAAATTAGTAAAAATAAACAATTTGTATAGAAATACAGTGCAAAAAGTTTCAGAACCATTTGACGTTCCAGTAAAAAATGTAAAATCACGTACTACAGACAAAGTTTCTGTTTTGCACCGCACAAACCAACAAGCAATGTAAACATCCTAAAGCCAAATCTTGGCACATTATTTTTGTTTTAAAACTTTATAAAAGCACACAACAAAAATAAATGACTCTCTAAAACTTCCGGGTTGTCTCCCTGGCAGCGTTTTCTTTAAAGTCATTAAGCTAGGCATATAGTGCTCAAGTAATGGATCCACCCGGATCCCAAGGTATATCAAAGCCAATTTTAATTAACAATGATTTGTGATTTAGTAGTGAGCACAAATTAACATATATCATGCAACAACAAAGTCTAACTCTCTTCCTATGCATTGACATGTCATAAAAGAACAATTCATGCACACATAGTAAAGGCCAACACATAGTATAAACAATTTCTTGCAATTTTATCATATTGGAAACATGGAGAGGCGGAGACGTAGTTCCTCTCTCATAATAATTGCAAGTAGGACCAGAAAGCACATGCATATTATATTCATCAAAATTATTATGTGCAATGGTAAAATGCAACCCATCAATATAATCCTTAATAAGGGCAAACTTCTCCGATATAGTGTAGTCGAGAGAATTCAGAAAGATAATAGGACTATCATGCGTAAGTGCAATAGCAAACATTTCATGTTTAATATAAGGAACTATAGCAAGTTCATCTCCATAAGCATAATTCATATTGGCATCTCGGCCACAAGCATAGCAAGCATCATCAAAAAGGGATATTTCAAAAGAATCAACGGGATCATAACAATCATCATAGCATTCATCCTTCGGTAAATTCGAAGGGAAATTAAACAATTTATGAGTTGACGAGTTACTCTCATTATAAGGTGGGCACGGGTAGCTAATCCATTCTTCCTCCTTTTGTTCTTCGCTCTCCTCATCATCTTTTTCATCCAATGAGCCCACAGTTTCATCAATTCCTTATTCCATAGACTCCTGCAAAATATTAGTCTCTTCTTGGACAGCGGAGGAGTCCTCAATATATGGTTTAACATAGGCATTATAAGCATAATTATCATAACAATATTTAAGTATGGAAAAAATTTCAGATTTGTAAAGAGTAGCATCATACTTCCCAATCAAAGAAGCAATTTCATAAGCACCCTTAAAAGCAACAAATTCTTCAATTTGTTGAACATCATAGTAATTATAAACACCCTTAACATATGAAGATACGATTCCATTTTCATTAAACTCACATTGGTAGGGAAGGTGTTTCTTAGGGTCTTCAGAACAACAAGTAAAATCATATATCTCACATAAATTCCAAGCATAGCATTGCAAACGATGAATTTGATCCAGTAAAACTTTCCCTTTTTGAGATAAGCGGTGTCGCACATAACAAGCATGCTCATCTAAAGATTTGCCCTCAACTAAGCTAGTTGGGGTTTCAGCACGAGCACATAGGGATCGAAGATGATCCAAGTAAAAAGCTTCAGGAGTGTGATAGATTTTGAGTGGTTCTTAAACCATTGGTGTAGTAGGTACAACTATTTTTTTTGGTATTTCGCGTTCCATATCCATAACTAAAGATAGAGAATAACTTAGAAAGGCAAATAAAATCCACTTACTGATAAAGCAAACAAGCACACACGAGAATATTCACCCCATGCTATTGTTCCCCGGCAACGGCGCCAGAAAAAGGTCTTGATAACCCAAAAGTATAGGGGATCAATTGTAGCCTCTTTCGATAAGTAAGAGTGTTGAACCAAAATAGGATCTAAAGGTAGAACAAATATTCCCTCAAGTTCTATCGACCACCGATACAACTCTACGCACGCTTAACGTTCGCTTTACCTAGAACAAGTATGAAACTAGAAGTACTTTGTAGGTGTAACGGGATAGGTTTGCAAGATAATAAAGAGCATGTAAATATAAACTAGGGGATGTTTTAGGTAAATAAGCAATAAAGTTAGCATAGCGAGTGTAGAAAAGTGGTGGTAGGAGTTGCGAAATTGTCCCTAAGCAATTGACTACGTTACTAGACCGATAGCAAGTTTTATGTAGGCCACCGCTAGCATGTCATCCTTGACTTGGAATTCTATGCACTTATGATTGGAACTATTAGCAAGCATCCGAAACTACTAATGTTCATTAAGGTAAAACCCAACCATAGCATTAAGATATATTTGTCCCCCTTCAATCCTGTATGCATCAATTTCTATGCTAGGTTGAAGCTTCTGTCACTCTTGCCCTCCAATACATAGTCCTATCAACATACAACTAACCCCATGGTGTGATCCATGCGCACACTCATATGATGGGCACCAAAGGACAGCAACATAACCACAAGCAAATTAAACCAATCATAGAAATTCACCAATTACCGATAGGACAACGAAAATCTACTCAGACATCATAGGATGGCAACACATCATTGGATAATAATATGAAGCATAAAGCACCATGTTCAAGTAGAGGGTACAGCGGGTTGCGGGAGAGTGGACCGCTATAGATAGATGGGGGAAGGTGATGGATATGTTGGTGAAGATGACGGAGGTGTTGGTGTAGATCGCCGTCACACGATGATGGCCCCGGCGACATTCCGGCGCCACCGGGAGAGAGGGGGAGAGGGCCCCCCTTCTTCTTCTTCTTCCTTGACCTTCTCCCGAGATGGGAGAAGGGTTTCCCCTCTGGTCCATGGCCTCCATGGCGGCGGAGGGGCGAGAGCCCCTCCGAGATTGGATCTGTCTCTCTCTGTTTCTACGCTTTTGATTCTGGCCTTTCACCATTTCTTATATTCCCGGAGATCCGTAACTCCGATTGGGCTGAAATTTTAACACGATTTCTATCCAGATATTGGCTTTCTTGCGGCGAAAGAAGGGCACCAACCGCCTTATGGGGTGTCCACGAGGGCCCAGGGCACGCCCCCTGCCTCGTGGCCCCCTCGGGCATCGTCTCGCGTTGATTCTTCTTCCCAAAAATCACATATATTCCAAAAAAATCTCCATCAGTTTTTATCCCGTTTGGACTCCATTTGATATGGATTTTCTGCGAAACAAAAAACATGCAACAAATAGGAACTAACACTGGGCACTGAATCAATATGTTAGTCCCCAAAAATAGTATAAAATGTTGCCAAAAGTATATGAAAGTTGTATAATATTGGCATGGAACAATTAAAAATTATAGATACGATGGAGATGTATCAAATTCCAGCCGCCGTAAGTTCCAGAACCATGAGATCCAATCTAGAGCCCTATTCCGGCACCCTGCCCGAGGGGAACATGATCATTGAGGGGTTCATCATCCTCATTGGTGCTCCTCTGATGATGTGTGAGTAGTTCACCATAGACCTACGGGTCCGTAGGCATTAGCTAGATGGCTTCTTCTCTCTTTTTGATTCTCAATACAATGTTCTCCTCGATGTTCTTGGAGATCTATTTGATGTAATGACTTTTTGCGTTGTGTTTGTTGGGATCTGATGAATTGCAAGTTTATGATCAGATCTATCTATGAATATTATTTGAGTCTTCTCTGATCTCTTATATGCATGATTTTTATAGCCTCGTATTTCTTCTCCGAAACTTTGGTTTGGTTTGGCCAAATAGATTGATTTTTCTTGCAATGGGAAGAGGTGCTTTGTGATGGGTTCGATCTCGCAGTCCTCACCATTGACAGAAGGGGCAGCGAGGCACGCATGGATTGTTTCCATTAAGGATAAAAAGATATTGTCTACATCATGTCATCGTTCTTATTGCATTACTCCGTTTCGCCATGAACTTAATACACTAGATGCATGTTGGATAGCGGTCGATGTTTGGAGTAATAGTAGTACATGCATGCATGAGTCGGTCTACTAATCTTTTCCTTGGATATCGTCATAATTAATTGCTCTTCTATCAATTGCCCAATAGTAACTTGTTTACCCATCTTATGCTATTTTCTCGAGAGAAGCCACTAGTGAAATCTATGCCCCCTGGTCTATCTTTTATCATATCATTTTCAGATCTATTATTCCAAAAACCCAAAAATACCTTGATGCACTTTTTCTTTATTTATTTTATTTTGTATTTTTGCAAGGTCTATTTATCCAATCTACTACAATTTTATCTATCTCAATACCGAGGAGGGATTGAGAACCCCTCTTATTGCTTTGGGTTGCAAGTATTTGTTCTTTGTGTGCAGACACCGTTTACATAGTCACTACAGGAATCAGCTTATTTGTCATCTGCCATGGCAAACGGCAAAGGCACCAAAAGCGAACGACAAAACACTTTGCCGACCGCCATCGACGGCAAAGATGTCTGGCAAAGAGGGCTACGGTAAAGAGGTTCTTTGCCGAATGCTTCATCAAAGCGGACGACAAAGAATCTTTGCCGTCAGTGGCGGACGACAACGAAAATAGACGGGAACTAATAGGCGTTAGCCACATCAGGTGGCTAACGACAGCCTTCGCCGTCCGCCAGCGGACGACAAACATTCCCCCCCCTTTGCCGTCACCAAATGGTCAGCTCCTAGGTTGCTGCCACGTGGCCTCTTTGCCGTCAGTGGCGGACGGCAAAGAACCCTTTGACGTCAGTGGCAGATGGCAAAGAGGCTGCATTGCCTCTTTTTTTCTATTTTTTCTTATATCCAAGCATTTTCAAAGCAAATAGATGATATATTTCACTGGGCAATTACAGGGCAAACATATAAGATATCCAACACATAAGTTCATCATACATGCATAGTTCCATCATACATAGAAAGTTCAACATATAGGCATCCAACCATATATATTACAATAGTTTCATCCAACGATACATGCATAGTTCCACGATACAAAAGAAACAGAGAAAGGGATAAGAAGCACTCCATCAATGCAAGCTTTCGTCAAGTGAATGAAATCTACAAAATGGGAAATAACAAAGTTAGAATAAGAAGATTAGAAGAAGAAGAAAATAAAGAAGAACAAGAAGAAGAAGTAAGCATACTTAGGTAAAATGGAGCTAGCCTAGCTAATTATGCCATTTTTGAGTGAACTAAGCATATTATGCCATTTTTGATATAAAGCAGCTTAGTATAGGTCATTATTGAGCTAACCTAGGTAACTAAGCATATTAGAGCTAACTTAGGTCATTTTGGAGAAGAAGAAGATTGGAAGACTAGAAGAAGAAGACTAGAAGAAGAAGAAGGTTTTTACCCTTTTCCTTCTCATTCTTCTTCTTTTATTCTTTCTTTTTCTTCTCTTTCTTCTTCCATTATTTCTTTTTCCCCTCTTCCTTGTTTTTCTTCTTCTTATTCCTTATTTGTGTCATCTTAGAGCTTACATAGTTAATTATGCCATTTTTGAGCTAACTAAGCTTATTATGTAAATTTGGAGGAAAAAAGGTAAGGGTATGTCATTTTCATGCTAACATAAGTATTTATGCCATTTTTTAGCTAACGTAGGTAAAATGGATCATTTTGGAGCTAGCCTAGCTAAAATGGATCATTTTGGAGCTAACCTAGGTAAACTTGGTCATTTTGGAGCTAACCTAGGTAAAACGGATCATATTAGAGCTAACCTAGGTAAACTTGGTCATTTTAGAGCTAACCTAGGTAAAATGGATCATATTGGAGCTAACCTAGGTAAAATGGGTCATTTTGGAGCTAACCTAGCTAATCATGCCATTTTTGAGTTAACTAAGCATATTATGCCATTTTTGACATAAGTAAGCTAAGTATAGGTCTGTATTGAGCTAACCTAGGCAACTAAGCATATTAGAGCTAACTTAGGTCATTTTGGAGCTAATTTAGGTAAAACTGATCATTTTGGAGCTAATTAGGCTTATTATGTCATTTTTGAGGAAAGTAAGCTAACTATATGACATATATGAGGTTACCAAGGTTGTTATGCCATTTCAAACCTAAGTAAGCTAATTATGCCATTTTTTTACATAAGTAAGCTAAGTGTATGTCATTATTGAGCAAACCTAGGTAGCTAAGCATATTAGAGATAAGTTAGCATATTAGAGCTAACTTAGGTCATTTCGGAGGAAACAAAGCTAAGTATAGATCAATTTGGAGCTAAGTAAGCTAATTATGTCATTTTTGGAGGAATATAAGCTAAGTCTAGGTCATTATGGTAAGCATTTTGGAGGAAATAAAGCTAAATCTAGGTCTTTATACATTTGGTAAGGAAAACACTAGAGAAAACTTACCATCATCACAGAGGTGAAGCACCGTCATGGCTCGTGGAGGGGCCACCACCTGGAGAAGGATCGTGCGATGCTTGTCTGGAGGCACGCTGCACCAAAGACCATTTGCAATGTCTTGTTAATATGACGACACTCAAATGTTAATACTAGTAACTGATAACCATTCAAATTAAACTCACTGTGGTCCCTGGAGCAATCTCTGGCATCGGCGGAGGGGTCTGACCGGCCTTCTGGCACACAGACTGCACATTTGGTTTTCACGGGTCAGTCATACTAGTTAGTAATGAAATGAACATTACATGCTTGATTTGGCTAATATGAAGAAGAAACTTACCACAAGGAGCTCGTACATGGCCCGGTTCTGCATGTCATTCCATGCCCTCTCCTCCTCCATCAACCCTGTCATCTTCTCCTCCAACTCCAGCTCCCTCTCCACCAGAAGCGCCTAGGTTCCATCTCTCTCAGTCTGAAGAGAAGCCCGCAACACCACTCCTCGTTAGCATTGTAATCATCGATGGCTGCACACACAATGTAATGCTTGAAAGAAATCCATGTATAACTAACCTGGAAGGCGAGCTCGATCGGCCGTGGACGAGGCCTTATCTCAGGATTTGAGCTCGTTTGGCACACCTTGATCTCCCAGAGAGTGCGAGGACAACAGATAAGTCCATCTCCAATGGCTATCGAGCCATGGGACCTCCCGCCACCAGATATCATCACCAGCTCTGGATCAAACGGCCCGCTCGGGTTAAAGTCCTCCCTTTTCCTCGCCTTCCCCTTATCTCTGTACTTCACGAGCTTGTTGTGGGAGGAGATGTTGGTGAAGTTCTCTAGATGATCGAGGTCAGACGCAAAGAATGCCTTAGCCTTCTTGAACAGGGCAGTATGGGCCATGGCATAGAGGTCGAACACCTCTGGCACCGGTGCCATATTGTATCCCGCCTAAAAGAGAGGAACATAGTATTAGTAATTAAAGGGCTCAAGCTAGCATGACAGAATGAATTTCATGAATTATGAAGCAAACCACATACCCAGTGTAACACCCCGGATGTAACTTTCCCAATTTGTACTCCAACTCTTGTCGTTTCCGGTGTTAAGTTATTTTATTTTCTCGGGTTCGGGTTTTTGTCTCCGTGTGTTGTTATCGTTGTCATGCATCTCATATCATGTCGTCATGTGCATTGCGTTTGCATACGTGTGCATCTCATGCATTCGAGCATTTTCCCCGTTGTCCGTTTTGCATTCCGGCGATTCATTCTCCTCCGGTGGTCATTTCTACATTTCTCGTGTGTGGGGATTAAACATTTCCGGATTGGACCGAGACTTGCCAAGCGGCCTTGGTTTACTACCGGTAGACCGCCTGTCAAGTTGCATACCATTTGGACTTCGTTTGATACTCCAACGGTTAACCGAGGGACCGAAAAGGCCTCGTGTGTGTTGCAGCCCAACACCCCTCCTAGTTGGCCCAAAACCCACCAAAACCCTCTCCATCATCTAGAGCGATCGATCACGATTGCGTGGCCGAAAACCGCACCTCATTTGGACTCTCCTAGCTCCTCCTATGCCTATTTAAAGACCCCTCCGAAATTCTCTTTCTTCCTCTCCCAAAACCCTAGTCGTCTTCCACCTCTCGCCGCCGGACACGTCCGATTCGGGCCGGACGTGTCCGACTTGCCCCGCCGCTGCCATGTGTCGCCGCCCATTTGGCGCGCCCGCCGTCCCCGCCGCCAGGCCCACCGGGGCCCGAGGCCGGCCCCCGCGGCCCGTCTCCGCGCCGCCACTCCCCGCGAGAGGCCCCGCGCCCGACCCCCGCCGCCTTGAGGCGCCGCGCCGCCGCATGTTGCCCGGCCGGCCGCCGCCCGTCTCCTCGCCGGCGACCACCGCCTCCGTCGCCAGGCCGCCGCCCGCCGCGCCCGGAGCCCCAAGTCCTCGCCGCCGCGCCGCCCTGGTCCGGATCCGGCGGATCCCGCCCGATCCGGCCACCTCCGTCTACTCCGGCGAGCTCCGGGTCAACTCTGGCGAGATCCGGCCCCCCCTCGGGCCGCGTGCCACCGAACCCTAGATCCGCGAGGTGGTTTTTTTTCTAAGTCCTCAGATCTCAGATCCATATGCTCCTGTTCATCATGCTATAACTCCTCACCCGTAACTCCGTTTTTGGCATATAGCATATCAAAATGTTCATCTCAGAGAGTACATCATTTCATTCCATTGCATCATTTTCATTTGAGTTCATCTTGATGCCCGAAGTGCTGTTAGAAGAGTGCTACTTGAGATAACTGTCAGATCTGCTACTCCATTTAGAGATTTGTCATTTTTGCCATGATTATTGTGTGCATGATATGCCCATGAGTTCTACATATGTTTTGTTAAGGGTTTTGCCATCTTTCCAGAGGTGCAACTCATGTTTTTTTGTGATGTGTGTGGTGACTAGCACAAGCTTGCAACGTGAGGCACTTGGTAATGCTGATTTCAGGGACTTAGCATTTCCACTAAGTCCTTGAGCTGTTTATCTCGTATGGCCATATGTTCATGTTGTTTCCTAGTGATCCGTGCCTCTTTTGAGGATGATCAGTAAGGATGTTTTGTTAATCTTGTAGTGCTCTATCCATCCATGTCTTTGTTTGCATTTATGGAGCACCCTAGCCTAAGTCAATCGAGCTCTACTTTTGCTACTTTGTGAATCTGGGCAGATTGTCTACTTGTTAGCGATTTTGCCGATGATGTTGTAGTTGATCCGTGCATGCTATGCTATTGTTCTTGCCATGTCTAGCTTGCATTTTGTGTATTCTTGATGGATGTATGCTTAGATTATCATGACTTACTCTGTAGTGAGTGCATCGAGCTCGTAAACATGCCTACTTGAGATCTGTTTTCAGCATGTGCCAGTTTTCACCAAGTTTGAAAACTGATTATATTTTTGCCATGTTCACATGCTTGCAATTGTATTTTCTGATCCTTTTTGGCTCAAGGTCACTAAGGGACTTTTGTTAAGCTCTTTGAGTAGCTCCATGCCATGCTTTACTTTGCCATGTTCAGGTCCTGTAGCATGTAGTTTTGTTGCTCCGAAGTGTGCTACCTGATCTGAAATTCCAGACAAGTGTTAATTTCACTAAGTCTGAAATCTGTTTACCATATGCATTTTTGCCATGCTTGTTTGAACCTCTTAATGGATAAATTGGCCGTAGCTCAGTGCTATACTTTTGTTAAGCATCATGAATGCATCCATGCCATGTATTTTGTTGCCATGTTTGGGTGCTGTAACTTGTTCATCTCATTGTATTTAGATGGCTACTTGTTGTAATCACAGACCAGTGTCATATTTGAATCGCTTACCATTTCCAAACCGTAACTCCATTCCGGCGTTCTTTATATCGTTTTCAAGCGTTTTCATCTAATCTTTCAAGTGGCACACTTGGATTCCCAAGTTGAGGCCAGGTTCATGCATCCCTTGTCAAATCTTGCATATGCATCCCGCATCGCATCCCGCATAGCATTGCATCATATTGTTTGAGCTTTGCACGTGGTTGATTGTGTTCCGTTTTCTTGTTTGTCTTGTTTGGGTAGAGTTGGGAGACGAGTTCGCTAACGAGGAGCCCGTTGAGTTTGCTTTCGAGGATCCAGTCAACTCTGACCACTTTGCAAGCAAGATGATCATACCCTCGAAATCACTACTATCTTTGCTTTGCTAGATGCTCGCTCTTTTGCTATGCCAATGCTACGATGCCTACCACTTGCTTTCAAGCCTCCCAAATTGCCATGTCACACCTCTAACCCACCATGTCCTAGCAAACCGTTGATTAGCTACGTTACCGCTTTGCTCAGCCCCTCTTATAGCGTTGCTAGTTGCAGGTGAAGATTGGAGGCCGTTCCTTGTTGGAACATCTTTTACTTGTTGGGATATCATTATATTATCTTGTTATCTTAATGCATCTATATACTTGGTAAAGGGTGGAAGGCTCGGCCTCTCGCCTAGTGTTTTGTTCCACTCTTGCCGCCCTAGTTTCCGTCATATCGGTGTTATGTTCCCGGATTTTGTGTTCCTTATGCGGTTGGGTTATAATGGGAACCCCTTGATAGTTCGCCTTGATTAAAGCTTTTCCAGCAATGCCCAACCTTGGTTTTACCATTTGCCACCTAGCCTCTTTTCCCTTGGGTTTCTGGAGCCCGAGGGTCATCTTATTTTAGCCCCCCTGGGCCAGTGCTCCTCTGAGTGTTGGTCCAACCGAGCGATGTCCGGGGCTACCAGGGGCAACTCTGGGCTGGCCTACCCGACGTCTTGCTCATCCGGTGTGCCCTGAGAACGAGATATGTGCAGCTCCTATCGGGATTTGTCAGCACATCTGGGTGGTGTTGCTGGTCTTGTTTTAACCTGTCGAAGTGTCTTGAAGAACCGAGGTACCGAGTCTAATCGGAACGTCTCGGGAGGAGGTCTATTCCTTCGTTGACCGTGAGAGCTTGTCATGGGCTAAGTTGGGACTCCCCTGCAGGGATTTGAACTTTTGAAAGTCGTGCCCGCGGTTATGGGCAGATGGGAATTTGTTAATGCCCGGTTGTAGATAACTTGAACTTTAACTTAATTAAAATGAATCAACTGAGTGTGTTACCGTGATGGCCTCTTCTCGGCGGAGTCCGGGAAGTGGACACGGTGTTGGAGTAATGTTTGCGCAGGTTGCTCTCTAGTTTCTCGCTCGCGCTTTGCCTCCTCTTCTCGCTCTCTTTTGCGAACAGGATAGCCACCATTGCTAGTCGCTTGCCGAGCCGGATACCCGTCTACGGGAGGACATGGCCCAAGCTTCAAACCTGGAATCGAATTGCGGGCTAGTACCGTTGGAAAACGTCCCAGAGCCCGAACTACCAAGCTCGGAAACTCCTTTGGGTCTCAGACCGGGCCAGGGTTTGGACTTAAATCTACCCACCCACCCTCACATAAGTGATCTTTCCCATATTAGACAAGAGCCCCAAGAGACAGTACATCACTATTGGGCCAGATTCCTCCTTGCAATAAGCAAGGCGAAGGACTGTCGCGAGGAAGACACAATTTCATTGTTTTGCAAAAATTGCACGGACAAGGGAATCCTCAACGCCATAAGTCGTCATGATATAACACACTTCGCTGACTTGGCGTCCATAGTACGGAAGTTCTGTGCGACGGAAAGCACTTGGAAATCCCAAACAGAATTCTGGGATCCTCCGGCTCTAACTAAACCCTCTGTCTGAACTAAAAGGGTGTACCCTCGTAAGTCACCCAATCCAATTACAAAGAAGCCAAAACCCACTACATGGCGCGGAACCGTATTGGAGGGATGGCTCAATGGGCCATGCAAAATTCACAGTACATCGGATACCATGCCAACACACAGCCTTAGAGCATGTTGGGTACTCCGGCAGGTGGCCAGGAGCGGCGAGGATCTCCCGTGGAAAATAACAATACACTACTGATAGTCTTTGATACTTTCGCCTCAAACAATAGGCGCAAGCGGGCACTTCGCAGCCTCGCCGAAGTCTGCCACGTCACAGCGATAAATCCATGGAATGACACGGCCATAACCTTCAATGCCAGTGACGAACCTCAATTCCGCATAGCCCGAGCTCCAGCCGCTTTGGTCCTTAGTCCAATTGTGGACGGCTTCCGACTTACTAAAGTACTCATGGACGGTGGCAGCGGATTAAACCTCATCATGAGGAGACTCTTAGAAAAAATGGAAATAGACAAGAGCCGCATTGAGCAAAGAAGCACGACCTTCAGAGGAATCATCCCTAGTCGGGAGGCACGATGTGCGGGAAAAATCACACTAGATGTGGTATTCGGCACACCGGATAATTACAGGTCCGAAGAAATCACATTCCAAGTGGCCCCGTTTAGTAGCGGATACCACGCCCTTCTAGGGCAAGAAGCATTCACGATCTTCCAAGCTATACCCCATTACGGGTACATGAAGCTCAAGATGCCCGGGCCCAAGGGAATCATCACTGTAGCTAGTGATCCGGACATAGCACTCCGCGTCGAAAATAAAACCGCTGCACTGGCCCTCGAAGCGTTATCCGAAGCCCTCGCGGCTGAAGAACTAACTACACTGTGCTCTACAGTGGATAGGGACTACGTGATACTCGACAAAAGACCCAAGTCCACCTCTTTTAAACCAGCGAACGAAATAGTCAAATTCCAGGTCCACCCAACGGACCCTACAAAAATAGCATCAATCGGGGCACAACTGAACCCCACAATAGAAGCCGCACTGCGGGAGTTCTTTGCGAGAATTGGGACATCTTCGCCTGGCATCCTTCAGATATGCCAGGCATCCCATGTAGGCTGGCCGAGCATAGCCTAAACATTCTAAAGGAATACAAGCCGGTCAAGCAAACTCTTCGGCGTTTCTCCGAACCCAAGTGACAAGCCATGGGAGAAGAACTAGCCAAGTTACTCGAGGCCAGATTCATTAGAGAAATAAAACATCCAGACTGGCTAGCAAACCTAGTGATGGTACCAAAGAAGGACAAATCCTAGCGCATATGTGTCGATTTTAAGGACCTTAACAAGGCTTGCCCCAAGGATCCCTCCCCCCCGCATCGATCAAATTATCGATGCTACCGCGGGACACGACTCGTTGTGTTTCCTCGACGCATACTCCGGATACCATCAAATCAAGATGGCGGAGCCCGATCAAGCCGCAACGCATTCATTACTCCATACGGCCCCTTCTGTTTCAACACCATGCCTTTCGGGCTCAAAAACGCCGGTGCGACCTATCAACGCATGATTCAGACATGCCTGGAAGCACAAATCGGCAAAACAGTGGAGGCATGCGTAGACGATGTGGTAATTAAAACCAGACACGTCGAATCTTTGATAGACGACTTGAGGCTCACGTTCGACAATCTCCGAACATATGACATTAAGCTCAATCCGGAAAAATGCATTTTTGGCGTACCGGTCGGAAAGCTCTTGGGCTTCATCGTTTCCAACAGGGGAATTGAAGCGAATCCGGCTAAAATCCAAGCTCTGTCACAGTTGGCTATCCCAACAAACCTCAAGCAAATCCAGAAATTAACTGGATGCGTGGCTGCCTTAAGCCGCTTTATCTCCCGATTGGGAGAAAAGGCATTACCTCTTTATCGCCTTCTTCAGCACACCGAACACTTCCAGTGTACGGACGCGGCTACAGCCGGATTGGAAGAAATAAAAGCTGCCTTGGCCAGCAACCCAATCTTGGCCGCGCCAAATATCGGCGAACCAATGTTGTTATATATAGCGGCAACACACCAGGTTGTAAGCGCAGTGCTCGTCGTCGAACGAGAAATGGTCGGACATAAGTTCCCACTTCAAAAGCCGGTATACTACATATCTACTGTCCTCACTCCATGCAAATCCCGGTACCCACATTATCAAAAGATAGCATACACGGTCTTCATGGCATCCTGAAAACTACGACACTACTTTCAAGAGTGTTCAATTATGGTGGTCTCCGAGGTTCCACTCAATGACATTATAAACAACCGCGATGCCACGGGCCGGATTGCTAAATGGGCTATTGATCTCCTCCCGTTCGACATATCATACAAACCACGGCGAGCCATTAAGTCACAAGTACTGGCCGACTTCATCGTCGAATGGACAGAAGCCGAACTCCCTTAAGAATACGGCGCGTACTCCAATTGGATCATGCACTTCGATGACTCTAAAATGCTGGCGGGTCTGGGAGCAGGCATCGTCCTAACATCCCCAACCGGAGATACAGTCCAATACGTACTCCAAATATTATACACAGACTCCAACAACACAGCCGAATATGAGGCCCTGTTGCATGGTCTCCGGATGGCAGTCTCCATGGGCATTCAACGCCTAGAAGTGCATGGGGATTCGAACCTCGCAATATCTCAAATAAATGGATTTTGATGCCAAGGACCCAAAAATGGCGGCTTATCGCAATGCCGTCCTCAAAATGTCAGCTCGATTCGAGGGGCTTGAATTCCACCATGTGGTCCGAGAAAACAATCAAGCGGCGGATATCCTCGCCCGAATTGGCACTAAGCGCGACCCTGTCCCACCTAATATCTTCCTGGAAATGTTGTTCAAGCCATCCGTGGTGTGGGAAGGGGAGATCGGCAATAATAGTCCGGATCCGGCCACAACACCAAACCCCGAACACTCTGACGTAATCGAAGGCTCCGCCACCGAGAGAACACCTTCGGCCCACGTGATTATGGTCGTCATTGCCCCGTGGACAGAACCCTTCTTGGCTTACCTAAATAGGCAAGAACTCCCTGAGGACCAAAACGAGGCACGTTGCATTGTGCGGCGGTCTAAAGCCTATAAGGTCCACGAGGGATAGCTTTATAAGAAAAGCCCTACCGGAGTACGCATCTCCGAGGAGGAAGGACGACAACTTTTGGCAGAAATTCATGCTGGACTCGGTGGCCATCACGCCGCAGCTCGGGCCCTTGTAAGTAAGGCCTTCCGTACAGGTTTCTACTGGCCGACAGCTCGAGCAGACGCACAGGACCTCATTCAACATTGCGTCGGTTGCCAGCTCTTTGCAAACCAAAGCCATATGCTACCTACCGCTCTCCAAACAATCCCCATTACTTGGCCCTTCATGGTCTGGGGGCTTGATATGGTCGGACCCCTTAAAGGAGGAAGCCATAAGAAAAAATACCTATTGGTCATGGTGGATAAATTCACCAAATGGATACAGGCCAAACCAGTTAAAACGGCCGAATCCGGACCAGTGATAGATTTCATATACGGTGTCCCCCACAGTATCATCACTGATAACGGCTCGAACTTCACAACCGATGAGGTAAAAACTTGGTGCGGCAACATGGGCATTAAGCTCGATTATGCATCCATCTATCACCCTCAAACTAACGGTCAAGTCAAACGAGCAAATGGTCTTATAATGAGCGGCATTAAACCCAGACTAGTGCGGTCCTTGAAGGAATCAGATACGCACTGGGTCAAGGAGCTCGACTCCGTGCTATGGGGGCTGCGGACCACGCCAAATCGCACTACCGGATACACATCTTTCTTTATGGTGTACGACGCAGAGGCGATACTGCCCTGCGACATCATTCATGACTCACCTCGCGTGCGCATGTACGAAGAGAAGGAAGCCGAGCTAGATCGGCAGGACAGTTTGGACGCCCTAGAGGAGGAGCATGATGTGGCAAAAGCCCGATCCGCATTCTATCAACAACAGGCTCGACGATATCAAAGTAGAGAAGTACATGCCAAAACTTATAATGTTGGCGAACTCGTTCTACGCCTACCAGAGAAGAAAAAGGACAAGCTCAAACCCAAATGGGAAGGTCCCTTTGTTATTGACAAAGTTCTGACCGGTGGAGCGTACCGTCTGCGGGATGCATCGGAAAATCGACTCGAGCCAAACCCATGGAACGCGGCCAGACTCCGAAGGTTCTACGCCTAGTGCCGGACTCCGTGTTCATCTCCTTACCTCCGTCAATTTTTTATATATATTCGTTATCTCTATTTTTCTGTCTTTCTTCCTTTTCTTCGCGGCCTTCAAAGGTTAAAATGTGTCTTGACTGCACAATTTGTACGCGCTAAGCGCGCTCATTATACCCGGGGGATTCTTATATAGAAGCTTAATATAATTATGATCCGGGCTCTATGCCTGCCACACATGTGTTATTTTTACACATGCACCTTTTCTTTGCCATTATATGCATCGATATGACTTAAGTTTTGTTCAAGATGGGTTGCCTGGCTCTTGTGTTTATGCCCTACGTTCCCGTTAATTTGGCTAGGGCATAAGGGGAGCACCTCTGGGATTGTTACTATCGGGTCAGCCGGACGTGTACCTAAGACTGGGTGAAGCCAAAAGCTAGCGTTCTTAAGGGAATATTCGGTCGGCGAACAAAGGATGACTTTTTTACTTATTAGAATACATACCCCAGATGTTTATATCCCGCGTCTCTTGTCACAGGTCGGACATGCACATTAATGCATGTGTACCCAGGGAAAGGAACCCTTAACGGAACTATTCTCCATGTAAGATGTTTCTTACTATCCATGTAATATAACATAACTAGTTGGGTACTTGTCTGTTCAAGCACTTATGACCCCTACGCCTGGTTTCCACGCATACCCCATTTTTTTACATAACTGAGCGGGTATTCGGATACACTCTGGACTGTCGGGTCCGGAGGTCGAAGCGAAAAGGTCCGCCATGACAAGTGATTTACAATCTGGCTAGGGACAATATATTTCACTCGAATTACACAGTCACTTAGACTGACTAAATTCTTCTTCTATACCATCCAACAGGCTGTCTAGCCTACAATCCTGTTGGGAATACTTTGCGGCTAATTTCACCTGGTCATACACCAAGCTGACGGGGATCTCTTTCCCGTCAGGCCCTACAGGTCCGACCTCGGCCATATGGTTTGGATCAGCCTTAGTATACCGAGTCTTCACCATGGCCTAGGCTTCCCTTGCACCTTGTCTACATGCAGATATCTTCCATAATCGGAAGCGCCACCGCGCTCCCTTGAGTATATCTACAAGCTCCCCCATGCCTCCTGGCAGGGAGGCGGAGGGACACAAGGCCTGGGCAAGGTCCTGCATCACCTGCCAAACTTGTTCGTGCAGTTGTGAGAGCTCTGGCAGAAGATCTCCCGTAGACCCGGGCATCTCCTCTCCGGGACGGCCCGTCAGCATACCTACAGATATAGCTCCGATAGCTGGTTTCTTCACCGAACTCTATAGAAGTTCGCTCAAGCACTTACTGAAAATGCCGCATCGAAGCCTTTTATTCTCCTTTACGGAGTCGGCCAGCTAGGCCCGAACATCTTTCAGTTCAACATCCAGCCGGGTATTGGCATATTGGAGATCATTTTTCTCCCGCCTAACTTGTGTAAGCACGCGCTCGCCAGCCTTCAGCTGTCGTTGGGCATGTTGCTCCTCCGGATTCACTCCGGGATCATCTGCAGAATCTATTGATTAGATTAGCATGCAAACCAAATATTAACTGGTATATCTCATTCTTTTCGATAGGAACAAGTGTTGCCAGATGGGCCCTTCTTGGACTCCTCCATTTTGGCAACTGCGGCCCATAGCTGGGCTTTGCACTCCTCCAGCTCTTGAGACAACTGGGTATTCTTCTCAGTAAGAACCTATGCAAATAATGATCCTTAAATTAGTTGTGCTAACTGTTTCAAGTCTTAGGGGGTACTGGTATATATATAATTATCAGATTTTCTCACCCGTATATCCTTTACATACTGGTCTGTGGCTCTAGCAAGACCATTTTGAGCAGCTCGGATGTACGCGTCCCCTGAGTTGAAGGCATCAAACGCCTCTTCAGAAAAACCGGGGTCGCGGAGTACGGCCCGGCGACGCCTGTGCTTCATGGCACTCTCCACTTCAGAATTTGTAGCGGACAGCCTATCCGCATCCTTGGTAGGAGGAATATCCGGTGTTGTCCCCACATTAGCATCTGCCTCCAAGTCTGGCTCTGGAGCCCGGCTGGTGGAAGCATGGCCGGTAGGCTCTCCGGATGCGGTCCGACGAGCGTTTTTCCTAGTTTTAACCATGGGCGTTATTATATTTTAAAGACAATAACCACGGAGCAGGGTTCTTTTTCATACCTCTGTGACGGCATCTTAGTCCTGACCGCCTTCCTTTTAAGCCTACCCGGTTTCAGTGCCCCTCGTTGGTGAGTCACTGCGGGTTCGGCATGGCGTCTCGAGGGCCTTCCCTACAAGACACCATATGTGTGCGGTGGGTGAAGTGCGAAAAAGGGGATCCTTCTCGGAAGTTGAGACTCTGGTTTTACTTACATGCGATGCAGGGAGTAGTCCAGGATAATCGGTGGTGATGGCCACCAAGGCACCGTCGCAGCTTAACTGATAAAATGTCATGTCGATGAGCTCCACGAATATGTCAGGATCTTCTTCGAGTCCGGGATCGAGGGCCCGATCAGGGTCCTCTGGCTGCGGAGATGGGCTGTGAATCTCCCTCACAGCTCTTCGTAGTTCCTGCTATGAAATAGCAAGGTAAATATTTATGACAAAGAAAGCAGGAAGGTTTGGAGTAAAAACCAGCAGCTCACCCAGTTTGGGGGGTTGTACATGGAGAATCCATCTCGTGGCTTAATACAGATGAACTCCTATTCCTCTCCCTTATATAAATCGGACAGTATTGTCGCCAGAGCGGCGGCGGTGTCCGGACCTTTACGGCCGCAACGGGTGGCATCGTCTTCTCCATTGAAGTGCCACATTGGTTGTCCCCGGTATTGAAGTGGCTGCACCCCCCGCATTATACATATTGACATAACCTCGATTATTGTCAGTCCTGATTTGGCCAGTGTCTTTATCCGGCTCATCAGGTAAAGGACTTCTCTGTTATCTTTCTCCTGGGGGCTCTGAGGGCACCAGCAACGGCATTTCTTCAAAGGGGCGTTGTTGAACTCAGGAAGGCCCATCTGAATAGGGTCTGGGAGGGGAACGTCCTCCATATAAAACCACTCCAAAGGCCAGTCTTCGGATGTCTTCTTCGGAGTATCAGACAGGTATCCGGTCCCAGCGATGCGCCATATTTTGGCTGCGCCCACTTGAAATATCAACCCCTTCTGTGTACGGGGCACGAGGCAGAATAGCCTCTGCCATAGCTCGAAATGAGCTTCGCAGCCCAGAAACAGCTCACAAAGGGCAACGTAGCCTGCGATGTGTAATATGGAGGCGGGAGTAAAGTTATGCAGCTGGAGGCCATAGAACTCTAGGAGCCCACGGAGGAATGGATGGATTGGAAATCCTAGTCCCCTCAATAAATAAGGGACAAGGCATACCCGCTCCCCCGTGGATGGGCTGGGAAAGCTTTCCGCTTGCTCCCCGCCATTATAAGTGGCTAGTTCGGCTCGAACGGGGACCATGTACGCAGGAGGGAGAAACCCCTGGGTCTGCAGCTCTACTAGTTGGCTATGGGGAATAGAACACTTCTCCCAACTACCTGGCTTAGGGCCACGAGGGCGAGAGGAGGAGTTGCGGTGGCCGGCCATGATGGGATGGATTTTTCTGGGCACGCTCCGATGGATACTCACTGTGGGAAGGTGGTGTGATCTAGATGTGAAGATCCCAAACTGTTTAAATAGACGATTCATCTACCTCGTTAGGGTGGTAAATGTAAAAACACCCCAACCTCTCGCATTCGCTTGACACATGGAAGATAGCTATTATTAAGGCACAGAAGCCGAGGAGTGCAACATTCATGGGTGGCTGAACACAACTCGTTACGACAGGTACATAGGATTTGGAGGAGAACCCGCCTTGCAATGTCGACGACAATCTGCGTGCCGGACTCATCGTCATTGAAGCCTGGTTCAGGGTCTACTGAGGGAGTCCTGGATTCGGGGGTCCTCGGACAGCCGGACTATATACTTTGCCCGGACTGTTGGACTATGAAGATACAATATTGAAGACTTCGTCCCGTATCCAGATGAGACTCTCCTTTGCATGGAAGGCAAGCTTGGCAATTCGGATATGTAGATCTCCTCCCTTGTAACCAACTCTATGTAACCCTAGCCCCTCCGGTGTCTATATAAACCGAAGGGTTTAGTCCATAGGACAACAACAATCACACCATAGGCTAGCTTCTAGGGTTTAGCCTCTCCGATCTCGTGGTAGATCAACTCTTGTAATACTCATATCATCAAGATCAATTAAGCAGGAAGTAGGGTATTACCTCCATCAGAGGGCCCGAACCTGGGTAAACATTGTGTCTCCCGCCTCATGTTACCATCCGCCTTAGACGCACAGTTCGGGACCCCCTACCCGAGATCCACCGGTTTTGACACCGACAGTGGTCATGTCGAACACCTTCACTTTGAGCATGGTGTAGTTGTTGTCGTAGCTTAAGATGCAGACGTGCCCAAGCAGAAGGTCATCAGCACAGGCACACTGCTTCCATCCGTTCTTCGTGCACGGATGGAAGCAGTTGACCCAGTATCATGACCTTCAGCTTGGAGACGTCCTCGCCCTAAGCTAGGACACTAGTCGATGAGCACTTGAATCGGAAGATCCTCGACCATCGACCCCTAGACCCTCGACCCCTCGCCCCCTCAGTGGTCCTATCGAACACCATCACCGTGAGCATGGTGCGGCTGTTGTCATAGCTTAAGATGCAGACGTGCCCGAGCTGGAGGTCATTAGCACGGGCGAACTACTTCCATCCGTTCTTCGCACATGGATGGAAGCAGTTCACCCAGTCTCATGACCTTTAGCTTCGGGACGTCCTCGTCTTAAGCTTCGACACCAGTCGGTCAGCACTCGGACAGGAAGATCCTCGACCATTGACCCCTAGACCCTCGACCCCTCGCCCCTCGATCCTCGACCCTCTGCCCTGACCCTCGATCCCTTGGCGACTGGCGATTCTTGACCCAGTTCCATCGGCGCCGACGCACCCCTAACTTCGACCCTGTTCCGTCGGTGCCGACGCACTCCTAATCTCCTCTTCTTCGGATTCCGCCTCATCTTCTTCTTCTTCTTCTTCTTCTTCTTCTTCTTCGTCTTCTTCTTCTTCTTCTTCTTCTTCTTCTTCTTCTTCTTCTTCTTCTTCTTCTTCTTCTTCTTCTTCTTCTTCTTCTTCTTTCTTCTTAACTAAACCTAAACTAAACTAAATATAAACCTAAACCTAAAAAACAGAAGAAAAAAACCCTAAACTAAACCTAA
>NC_057797.1:189052581-189060179 GCF_018294505.1 Triticum aestivum | reverse complement strand
GGAGCGGTGTTTGATATGTCTCCAATGTATCTATAATTTTTGATTGTTCCATGCTATTATATTATCCATCTAGGATGTTTTATATGCATTTATATGCTATTTTATATGATTTTTGGGATTAACCTCTTAACCTAGAGCCCAGTGCCAGTTACTGTTTTCCCCTTGTTTTTGAGTTTTACAGAAAACGAATACCAAACGAGGTCCAATTAACGTGCCAAATTTTGATGATTTTTATGGACCAAAAGAAGCCCCCGGAGTAAAAGAGTTGGGCCAGAAGAGTCCCGGGCCGTCCACGAGGGTGGGGGGCACGCCCTACCCCCTAGGCGTGCCGCTCTATCTCATGGACAACACGGGGACCCCCTTGACTTGTTCCCGACACCAAAAATTCCTATAAATATAGAAACCTCCAGAAAATAACCTAGATTGGGAGTTCCGCCGCCGCAAGCCTCTGTAGCCACCGAAAACCAATCTATACCCGTTTTGGCACCCTGCCGGAGGGGGGAATCCCTCCCCGGTGGCCACCTTCATCATCCCGACGCTCTCCATGTCGAGGAGGGAGTAGTTCACCCTCGGGGCTAAGGGTATGTACCAGTAGCTATGTGTTTGATCTCTCTCTCTCTCTCTCTCGTGTTCTTGATTCGGCATGATCTTGATGTATCGCGAGCTTTGCTATTATAGTTGGATCTTATGATGTTTGTCCCCCTCTACTCTCTTGTAATGGATTGAGTTTTCCCTTTGAAGTTATCTTATTGGATTGAGTGTTTAAGGATTTGAGAACACTTGATGTATGTCTTGCATGTGCTTATCTATGGTGACAATGGCATATTCGCATGATCCACTTGATGTATGTTTTGGTGATCAACTTGCGAGTTCCGTGACCTCGTGAACTTATGCATCGGGGTTGGCACACGTTTTCATCTTGACTCTTCGGTAGAAAATTTGGGGCACTCTTTGAAGTTCTTTGTGTTGGTTGAATAGATGAATCTGAGATAGTGTGATGCATATCGTATAATCATACCCACGGATACTTGAGGTGACATTGGAGTATCAAGGTGACATTAGGGTTTTGGTTGATTTGTGTCTTAAGGTGTTATTCTAGTATGAACTCTAGGATAGATCAAACGGAAAGAATAGCTTCGTGTTATTTTACTACAGACTCTTGGATTGATCGACCAGAAAGAATAACTTTGAGGTGGTTTCATACCCTACAATAATCTCTTCGTTTGTTCTCCGCTATTAGTGACTTTGGAGTGACTCTTTGTTGCATATTAAGGGACTGTTATATGAACCAATTATGTTATTATTGTTGAGAGAACTCGCACTAGTGAAAGTATGAACCCTAGGCCTTGTTTCAACACATTGCAATACCGTTTTTGCTCACTTTTATCATTAGTTACCTTGCTGTTTTTATATTTTCAGATTACCAAAACCTTTATCTATCATCCATATTGCACTTGTATCACCATCTTTTCGCCGAACTAGTGCACCTATACAATTTACCATTGTACTGGGTGTGTTGGGGACACAAGAGACTCTTTTCTATTTGGTTGTAGGGTTGTTTGAGAGAGACCATCTTCATCCTACGCCTCCCACGGATTGATAAACCTTAGGTCATCCACTTGAGGGAAATTTGCTACTATCCTACAAACCTCTGCACTTGGAGGCCCAACAACGTCTACAAGAAGAAGGTTGTGCAGTAGACATCAAGCTCTTTTCTGGCACCGTTGCCGGGGAGGTTAGCGCTTGAAGGTATATCTTTAGATCTTGCAATCGAATCTTTTAGTTTCTTGTTTTATCACTTGTTTAGTCTATAAAAGAAAACTACAAAAAATGGAATTGAGGGTGCCTCATATGCTTCATCTTTTTAATATCTTTCGTGAAAATAAGGATTCCGATAATTGTGCCAAAATGCAAGAAGAAGAATGCATTAAAATGTTTGGCACTAAATCTTTGAATGATGAGCATTATTGCAATGTTGTTAGTACGAACTCTTTGAATATCCATAGTACTAATGATGATTGCACTAGTCATGATGAAAATGTCTCTTATAAGCATGTCAATTTTTGTGCAGTGCATAGAGTTTGCAAGTACACACCAAATAGGGAAGATAGATTTTGCAACAGGCATAAGTATTTAGAAACTAAATGGTTGCAAGAAAGGCTAGATGTTTGTGCTGAAAATTTAAATTTTCTTAGCCATCCTTGTGAACTTTGCAATGAACGTGGTCATTTAAATATCCAATGCAAATTGTTTCATGATCGAATCGTGTCCAAAAATTGTGATGACTTGATTTCCTTTGCACATCATAATGAACTTAGTTTGCTTGTGGGTTATGAAGAAATGAAACGTATAACTAAGGATCTTCCATAATTTGTCCTTGATAAAGTTCTTGATTTTGATTTAGAGGAAATTTATATGTATTGTGTGGTGAATTGCATTGAAAATCCTTATATTGCCAATTACATAAAGACAAGAAAAAAAATAGAAGATGAAGAGAATACTAATGAAAGGGAAGAGACTTCCCAATATCGTCCTATTATTTCTTATGATGAATCAGGTAACAAGGAGGAGCCTTCTATTCGACCGATCTCATTAATAAGGAGTTCCAAAAAGAGGATTAAACCCACACATGATGTGAAGAAGAGAAAGAAAAGACGGAGAAGCAAAGGTAAAAAGCTATCCCTCCCAAATGATGCTGCTCCTATTACTCATTGTGATGATGATAATTGCTATACTATTGGTGCTATCCATACTATTAATGATGAGAGTGATTATGCTTATGATATGAAAAGGCCCAAGCTTGGGGATGCTATGTTTGATGAGAATGACATGTTTGAAATTTTATTTGCTGCAATTAATGTTTGTCCCAAGCTTGGGGATTCTATGTTTCATGAAGATGATATATTTAACCTCCCAAGTTTTGATATGAAAATTTACTATGATGATAGCATGCCTCCTATTTATGATGGTTATATTGATGAAAGTGAGTTTGGAAGAGTGTCGACTTTAGGAAGTAATGATCCCACTATTTTGGAGGGTGTTGAATCTTATTTTGAAAATTATAAAAGTGGATTTGAAGAGGTCATGACTTTATTTAGTAATGATTCCACTATCTTGGAAGAGGTTTCAATTGATTATGATGAGAACAAAGTTGCTACTTATGATGATTATTGTGATGACACTTATGCTATAAAAAGTAGTGATGATTATATTTATACAACTTTTCATGATTATGATTACCCTTTTTTGAACATTACTCTTTTAATGTGGAAACAATTTATAGTATTCGAGTTTCTTATGATACTCCCACTATTCCGAATGAGAAGAATTTTGCTTATGTGGAGAGTAGTAAAATTTCTATGCTTGTAGATCATGAAAAGAATGCTTTATGTGATGGTTATATTGTTGAATTCATTCATGATGCTACTGAAAATTATTATGAGGGAGGAATATATGCTTGTATAAATTGCAATAATATCAAGTTTCCTCTCTACGTGCTTAAAATCTTGAACTTATCCTTGTTTTACCTTCCTATGCAAGTTAATTCTTGTTCCCACAAGTTGTTTGCTCACAAAATATCTATGCATAGGAATTGGGTTAGACTTAAATGTGCTAGTCATATTCTTCATGATGCTCTCTTTATGTTTCAATTCTTATCTTTTATGTGAGCATCATTGAAATCATCATGCCTAGCTAGGGGCGTTAAACGATAGCACTTGTTGGGAGTCAACCCAACTTCATTTTTGTTCCTTGATTTTGTTCCTATTTTTAGTAATAAATAAATCATCTATCCTCTGTTATGATTGTGTTTTTTATGCTTTAATTAGTGTTTGTGCCAAGTAAAGCCTTTACAATCTTCTTGGGTGATTGTTTTTTGATTTTGCTGATAAAAACAGAAAGTATGCGCTCACGAGAATAATTTTAGTTTTTTACCAGAGAGTGATAAAATACCAATTCCAACTGTAGTAGATCAATATACAAATTATTTAGGTCTTCTTAATTTATCATAATTTTTGGAGTTACAGAAGTATTCGAAACCTCCAGATTTCTATAGACTATTCTGTTTTTAACAGATTCTGTTTTCTATGTGTTGTTTGCTTATTTTGATGAATCTATGAGTAGTATCGGAGTGTATGAACCATAGAGAAGTTGGAATATAGTATATATTACACCAATATGAATTTATAATGAGTTCACAACAGTACCTAAGTGGTGGTTTATTTTCTTATACCAACGGAGCTTACGAGTTTTCTGTTAAGTTTTGTGTCGTGAAGTTTTCTTGTTTTGGGTAAAGATTCGATGGACTACGGAATAAGAAGTGGCAAGAGCCTAAGATTGGGGATGACCAAGGTACCCCAAGGTAATATTCAAGGACAACCAAGAGCCTAATCTTGGGGATGCCCCGGATGGCATCCCCTCTTTCATCTTCGTTCATCGGTAACTTTACTTGGAGCTATATTTTTATTCACCACATGATATGTGTTTTGCTTGGAGCGTCATTTTATTTTATTTTGTTTTGCTTGCTGTTTGAATAATATACCAAGATCTGAAATTCTTAAATATTTGAGAGTCTTCACATAGTTGCATAATTATTCGACTACTCATTGATCTTCACTTATATCTTTCAGAGTAGTTTGTAATTTGCTCTAGTGCTTCACTTATATCCTTTTAGAGCACGGCGGTGGTTTTATTTTATAGAAATTATTGATCTCTCATTCTTCACTTATATTATTTTGAGAGTCTTTTAGAACAGCATGGTAATTTGCTTTGGTTATGAAATTAGTCCTAATATGATAGGCATCCAAGATGGGTATAATAAACACTTTCATATAATGTGCATTGAATACTATGAGAAGTTTGATTCCTTATGATTGATTTGAGATATTAAGATGGTGATATTAGAGTCATGCTAGTTGAGTAGTTGTGAATTTGAGAAATACTTGTGTTAAGGTTTGTGATTCCCGTAGCATGCACGTATGGTGAACTGTTATGTCATGAAGTTGGAGCATTATTTATTTTTTGATTGTCTTCCTTATGAGTGGCGGTCGGGGACGAGCGATGGTCTTTTCCTACCAATCAATCCCCCTAGGAGCATGCGCGTAGTACTTTGTTTTGATAACTAATAGATTTTTGTAATAAGTATGTGAGTTCTTTATGACTAATGTTGTGTCCATGGATTATACGCACTCTCACCCTTCCACCATTGCTAGCCTCTCGAGTACCGCGCAACTTTCGCCGGTACCATAAACCCACCATTTACCTTCCTCAAAACAGCCACCATACCTACCTATTATGGCATTTCCATAGCCATCCCGAGATATAATGCCATGCAACTTTCCACCGTTCCGTTTATTATGACACGCTCCATCATTGTCATATTGCTTCGCATGATCATGTAGTTGACATCGTATTTGTGGCAAAGCCACCGTTCATATTTTTTCATACATGTCACTCTTGATTCATTGCACATCCTGGTACACCGCCGGAGGCATTCACATAGAGTCATATTTTGTTCTAAGTATCGAGTTGTAATTCTTGAGTTGGAAGTAAATAAGAGTGTGATGACCATCATTATTAGAGCATTGTCCCTTGTGAGGAAAGGATGATGGAGACTATGATTCCCCCACAAGTCGGGATGAGACTCCAAACGAAAAATAAAAAAAGGAGAAAAAGTGACCATAAAAAAAGAGAAGGCCCAAAAAAACAAAAAAACAAAACAAAAAATAAGAGAAAAAGAGAGAAGGGAAATGCTACTATCCTTTTACCACACTTGTGCTTCAAAGTAGCACCATGATCTTCATGATAGAGAGTCTCCTATGTTGTCACTTTCATATACTAGTGGGAATCTTTCATTAGAGAACTTGGCTTGTATATTCCAATGATTGGCTTCCTCAAAATTCCCTAGGTCTTCGTGAGCAAGCGAGTTGGATGCACACTCACTTAGTTTCTTTTTGAGCTTTCATACACTTATAGCTCTGGTGCATCAGTTGCATGGAAATCCCTACTCACTCACATTGATATCTATTGATGGGCATCTCCATAGCCCGTTGATACGCCTAGTTGATGTGAGACTATCTTCTCCTTTTTCTCTTCTCCACAACCACCATTCTATTTCACCTATAGTGCTATGTCCATGGCTCACGCTCATGTATTGCGTGAAGATTGAAAAAGTTTGAGAACATCAAAAGTATGAAACAATTGCTTGGCTTGTCATCGGGGTTGTGCATGATTCAATTATTTTGTGTGATGAAGATAGAGCATAGCCAGACTATATGATTTTGTAGGGATAGCCTTCTTTGGCCATGTTATTTTGAGAAGACATACTTGCTTGGTTAGTATGCTTGAAGTATTGTTATTTTCATGTCAATATTAAACTTTTGTATTGAATCTTTCGGATCTGAATATACATGCCACAATAAAGAAAATTACATGGAAAATTATGTTAGTTAGTATTCCACATCAAAAATTCTGTTTTTATCGTTTACCTACTCGAGGACGAGGAGGAATTAAGCTTGGGGATGCTTGATACGTCTCCAACGTATCTATAACTTTTGATTGTTCCATGCTATTATATTATCCATCTAGGATGTTTTATATGCATTTATATGCTATTTTATTTGATTTTTGGGACTAACCTATTAACCTAGAGCCTAGTGCCAGTTTCCGTTTTCCCTTGTTTTTGAGTTTTACAGAAAAGGAATACCAAACGGAGTCCAATTGACGTGCCAATTTTTGATAAATTTTTATGGACCAAAAGAAGCCCCTAGAGTAAAAGAGTTGGGCCAGAAGAGTCCCGGGCCATTCATGAGGGTGGGGGCACGCCCTATCTCGTGGACGACTCGGGGACCCCCTGACTTGTTCCCGACGCCAAAAATTCCTATAAATATAGAAACCTCTAGAAAATAACCTAGATCAGGAGTTCCGCTGCCGCAAGCCTCCGTAGCCACCGAAAACCAATCTAGACCCGTTCTGGCACCCTGCCGGAGGGGGGGAATCCCCCTCCGGTGGCCATCTTCATCATCCCGGCGCTCTCCATGTCGAGGAGGGAGTAGTTCACGCTCGGGGTTGAGGGTATGTACCAGTAGCTATGTGTTTGACCTCTCTCTCTCTCTCTCTCTCCCTCTCTCTCTCTCTCTCGTGTTCTTGATTCGGCACGATCTTGATGTATCGCGAGCTTTTCTATTATAGTTGGATCTTATGATGTTTCTCCCCCTCTACTCTCTTGTAATGGATTGAGTTTTCCCTTTGAAGTTATCTTATTGGATTGAGTCCTCAAGGATTTGAGAACACTTGATGTATGTCTTGCATGTGCTTATCTGTGGTGACAATGGGATATTCACGTGATCCACTTGATGTATGTTTTGGTGATCAACTTGCGCTTGTATCACCATCTCTTCGCCGAACTAGTGCACCTATACAATTTACCATTGTATTGGGTGTGTTGGGGACACAAGAGACTCTTTGCTATTTGGTTGTAGGGTTGTTTGAGAGAGACCATCTTCATCCTACGCCTCCCACGGATTGATAAACCTTAGGTCATCCACTTGAGGGAAATTTGCTACTGTCCTACAAACCTCTGCACTTGGAGGCCCAACAAC